>NC_061523.1:19585000-19885000 GCF_022379125.1 Scophthalmus maximus | reverse complement strand
TCCTTAATGACCACCACATTATATTCATTTTATTATCTATGAAGCTATTATCTCCTTGGATAAGTCTTGATTAAAGAAACATACTTACGACATCAAAGCACCCAGAGCTTCGGCATACACTTATTCAGCGATTGTTGACAGCCTAACACAGCACTTGTGGCAGAATCTCATACACAAGAGAGTAGGGCAACCTCTTTCAAGGTTTGAGAGATTATTATACATTATTATACAGTAAGTCAGGGTGCTGGGTGAGATCCAGCCAGTGCCAGGTGGTTAATACAAGGGTCACGGTGGGGTTATGTTGACTGAGGGCCAAGGCAATGCAAGCAGGATGACTTTTAAATAAACTACACTATTTGAATATTCATTACATAGCGTAACTGATGGCTAAGGGCTTTGAACGTTTTTTTAGCCATAGTGCATCAGAACAAGGGATGTCTTGAAATGGTTGTTCTACAGTGTTAGAATGCTAATTTAGTTAAATAGAGCAACACACATCATGGACAGGTCATGTATGGGACAGCTTAATAAAAAAAATACAACTTGCCGCGCCACTGTTTTATTGCTATTAATGCCTTGTTAGTCAAGACTTCCATTCAGAAAATACCGTTCCAACATAGAGGCTATTCATTCAGAGTCATTTCTTCACAAGAATTATATATTAAAAGTGACATATGCTTGTATTCAGGTTCATACTTTTAATTTAGGTTACTATTTGAAAAGCTTTACATCCTCAGATGTCAGAAAAGGCATCAGTGTTCTCATACTGCCCATTCCTGCAGTTCGTTTTTTCACCGTCTGTCTAAAACGCCTTTTTTTCTGCAGTAGGATTTGTTTTTTCATGTAGTGAAAATGGTGGGATTTGTTCCAGATTTTGTTTTTAGCCACTTATTTGCCAGTAGTGCAAACCCACCATGCTACCATCTGCAATGGTTGATTTTTAATCTTCTCTGGTGTTGGACTTCAAAACTCTCTGAGTTTCAGCAGTTTTGAACCCACATACTCAAAAGTTCCAAGCGTTTTTTTTTTTAAACACACTACTTTTCTTGGTCAGAGAGACTTAACCACCATTTCTTAGAGTTATTAAATATTCCACCTGGTGTTGGTTTCAAAATTCAGGAGAGGATAGAGTCCACAACCCCAAAAACTCAAAGCAGAGTAATTTGACCAGATACTTTAATCTTGTATTCCTAAGAGCATTTGAAATTTGTTGAGCTTAACAGAGATTGAAGGCAAATTTTCAGAACCCACAACCCAAGACTTCACAAGAGGTGATACCTTGAGCTTTGGAACCTGGATTTGATACTTGATTTTGTTACTTGAAGATTTACCTCAAAATTTCTAATACCTCCTCTCATTCCCTGGGCCCCTTTGGTCAGCCTGCTATTTGATGTGTTTTCTCTCAGTCATGTTGGACTTTAGGCCTCGCTGAGCCTCAACCAGCTGAGTTAATTAGTTAAATACGGTTTCACTTTTTCTTAGACTTTCTGACTCTTAACTTTGCGTGCTGTCCAAAGTAAAAGTTCGTACCATCTTTGGCAAGTTATGGTGACCAAACGGAAAGTTATTGGAGCAACAAGGTTACTCAGAACGCTTCGAGGTTGTGGGTCTTATCCTCTGGCATGGTTGGTGAGACAGCACAGGGATTTAGATGATGGCTTTGTCGCTGTAGGATTTTCAGTTTGATCTGCGGGAGCTGTATTAAGTTTTGAAGTCCAAACTCCAATGTCCAATCAAAATTTCTAAGAAATAGAGATCAAATGTTTTCTGTTCATATATGTCAGGAATTTAGAGGCCTACTCTGCAGGTTTGAAGGTTCTGGGTTCGAGCCTCATTACCAGCAGTGAATTTTGTTCAACGCCCTCAGTAAACATTCAGATGCTGTTGTCTAGCTCAGGGCGATAGAAGGCAATTTGGGAGATCTGAGATTGTGATTTCAGTCTTTATGAACCTCAGTGTATTTGGAACTTAAACACCCTAAGTAAACATTCACAGAGAGCAGGAAATAAGAGGCAACTGTCTGATCAAATAGCTCATGGTGTTGGAAGGCTGGTTAGGGGATTGAACACATACACTTTCAGACCCCTCAGGAATGATCCAATGGCCTAATTATTATCCAAATTCTCTCTGCCTCGGAGTGTGTCATAGATGTGGAGAATGCTTAGACACTGTAGGCAGAAAACTCCACTCGAGAGCTAAAGTTAAAATCCACATGATTACATAACCCCGAGGTCAAAGCGTATGCTCACTCAGATTGAGATCCTACTTGAATTACATCAGAGTCCAAATCTGTTGAGGACTGGGCACTTGACAGTTGAGCCTCTATTACTTAATCTAACTTTATTATTACAGATACAGAGGAGTACTATACAGCTTAATTTACGACACTAACACCATCTTTCCTCACAGTGCTACCTGGGCATCAAATATTACATGCCTGAACTATTGAGGCACTTCATTCGATTAACCTATTATGATTTATGACATCTATTATACGTGCCCATCAGCTGACCCAAGCAAGCACCACAGTATGTAGGCGGGTACATTATAGTATATGTCTGATGACCCAGCTGAAATACCTTTGATATGAGGATGACTTCTTATCCTGACTGCCAAAGGTTCGAATGCTATATTGAATAACAAAGGGGACAGAGAATCTTCCTGGCTCAAACCCCAATACAGACAAAATGGTACATATCAGGTGTTATGTTATGTATTATTTGTTATGACAGATGATTTAGGAGAACAACAAATAATTTCAATCGCGCCAACAGAAATCTTCCCAGATCTAAACATCCTCAATGTTCCAAATAAATAAGGCCATTCCACGGAGTCAAACACTTTTTGGGTACCTAATGTCATTACAGCTGCAGGAGTGTTTTTACTTACGTCAGAATGTGTCATACTCAACTGTGTCGCTTGTTGAATATATTATTCAACAACTGACACACATTGAAAAAGGAAAGCCTGTCTGGGATAATGCCAGTTTGATCTGGGTGAATAATTGTTGCTGCAGTGTATATTTTTTTAATCTAGAGGCCAATATTTTAAAATCAAAAATGATAAGGAGATGGGTTCTATATTAATAAGATCTGTGGTTACTTTTCCTTTTTTTGCTACAAACACAAGTTTGTCTCATATAAAGTGTTTTTCCTGCAAATGAATTGTTTATCCTTCTGTGTAAGAAAGATGTTAAAATCTCAAAAAAATCTGAAACGCTTGGTAAAACTCGGCTTCAAACCCATCCAGTCCAGGCCATTTAATCTTGGGGAATGCCTTAATTGCTTCCACTAACTCGGCAACAGAAAACATTCTTTCCAGGATGCGCTGATTGCACTCGTTTACCAGTGTTGAGGGTCTTAAAAACTGTAATCCATGTCTGTTGATGTGGAAGTAGAGGTAAAGTTCAGAGTGAAACACTTTTAAAATGATTGTTGATATCTTGATCTCTTAATATCTTGCTGATCCATAAGGATTTGTCTGGGTTTGGACTGTATTTGATGAAGAGCAAGTCTTTGCCAGCTCTCATTTCAGCTGTTTTGAGAGTAATATTTGAGGATTTATCACTTCATTCAAAATGTTTTGGTCTCGTCTTTAGTAAAGGATACAAATGTCACTTTGCATCTGTCAACTTTACTAAAAAAGGCTTAGATAAGGAAAATGAATGCTATGTTGCCTGATAAAAAATTTGGAGGACAGCACTTCCCCCTTAGCCATAGTTGTTTGATAAATATTACAGGCATGTTAATTTAGTTTAAAGCAATTCATCATTTTCACTATTCTATGGTCATTTCATATAAATGCTACTCCTCCATGTCTCCAATAAGTGATGAATGTAAATCAAATGATGCGGCAATGAGGCAATTTAGGGTTAAGCGTTTTGCCCAGGGACACAACGTTATCTGGACAAGGGGAAGATGTGATCGTACTGCTGACTTTCGGGGTTGGTAGACGACCTACTGAGCCACAGCCGCCCACAATAATCTTAATATTGGACACATCAGAATCAATTACACCAGGGTTTTTTGGTCAAATTATTCTTACAAATGGTATTGATGGAGATGTAGGGGAAAGGGGATGAGAGGATGAGGGGGGTAATGTCACCTGCACCCAGCTCATTTGATCCCAAAGAGAGCTCTGAACAAGTCTCTTTCACTTAACATGTTAGAAAGTAAACAGATGAAACATTCCCATGGGCATCATGGACTGACACAGGGGCTCTCAGGATCAGGATGTAAGATGGGTGAAGATAGATCCTCTTTGGACTGCAAAGACAGACGATCATGGATGGATATTTCTTACCAAACTCAGCTCCACTGAAGGCAAGAGATCTGTGAGAAATTCTGTGTTGGAAAGTAACAAGCATAAATTTGCTCAAGTACATTGCTGAGTTCAGCACAATTTTGAAAATAGCCTGAGGACCGAGTTATTAGCAAAAATGTAAACCAAAAAACTAACAACTAAATAACAGTGCTTAATAAACTGTGACAGAGTAAAATAAACATGGTTTACCTTTCAATATAAGTCAGTGTTCTGTCAGGTTTGGAGGCTACATAAACAGAAATGTTCCAAGATAAGCAAGAGTTTGTTAATTAAATGGGATGAATGTGTGAACTTAATGACTCAACTGCAGCACAGTGGAGTGGGATGGTGAGCATACAAGTAAAATGATGATGTTAATAGCAAGTTCATATCAAAGAGCAGCAGCGACTCACTGCTAAATCCCACTTGTCTTTGACATGTATCATGTATGACATTTTAAAATTAACCTTTGTTGATGTAAATGAATTTAAAAATATCCAATATATACATGTTGGTTGTAAGTATAGAAGGTACTCAAGTACCAATTGATTTATTTGTCCATTTATTTTTGTTCATTTTTCACCAAAAATATCTCAGACCTCAGGATAGCGTGCATTAGTAGGTGTTTTTGTTTGTTTGTTTTTTGCCTTAGGCAAAAGCGATTTAAAAAAAGGAAACAACACATTAATATTCCAAAAGTAACCAATTTTGCTGTTGAATTTGGAAAGAGAGTAAACTATTGTTTCAAACTGTGGCCCAATAACTAATATAACGTTTTTGTTTTTTTGTCAAACGCTTTTGAGGCAAAACACAAACTGTCACTGAGTCATCGGGAAGCCTGAGAAGTTTGAATGCTCTATTTCCCCCTGTAAGGTGAGTTATTGGTTATAATATGTTTAGCAGAAATGGATTCAGGTGATTCTTGTGGTTTGAGTTGTTTAGAAAAATAGTCCTTGAATTACCCATAACTGAAATTCTCTGCAGGGGCTAACACTTCAAGACCAATAGTACCTCAGGACACATATTTAATGGGCATACACAATTTAGAGTTAGCGACCTACCTCGATTTAAAGTGTGTCTACACAGAAAGTGTTTCATCTGCATTTTTCAGTCGTCCGTCTCACGTGTGCTTGTCGCTTCTACCTTCTAGTCTATCCTAGTCACTCTTGCTGTGTACACAAGTGTTGCATACTGGCTTGTGTGTCACTTGCACAATGCATGATTAAATGCAAGCTGAAGCATATATTTTTAACAGTCTATCGTGTATTGAGTGCTGGCAAAATGCGGATGACCCGTAATCAATAGTATGCCTAAATGCATGCTATACAGAGCACTGATGCTAAGGCTAAGCATTAATGTCCTGTGCAGGCAGTATATTTTGTATTTTTTTTGCTCATTATTTATAAATAACAGTACGTGTATATATATACACGTACTGTTATAGATATAGATAGTCAAACGGAAAAGCTAACGTGTTGTAGTTGGCCCTGGACCGTTGCCAGTTGGATGGAAACTGTGCTACCTCTATAATGAGATTCAGGAAGGGCCGTGCTAGTGCCTCAGCCAGAGGGCTTACCCAGGCTTATCTGCAAACTGTACAGCAGAGAGAAAAAGATCTTAGAAAAGACCTTATACAGTAAACACACACCAGTGTCTGCCGGTTTTGGAACATTCATTGTATTTTTAAGTTGAGCAACCGACAATTTTTGTCAAAGGGAGGTTTTGTTGCACTTTTGTGATAGTTACAGTCTGTTGTTTTTTAATTCATGAGCATTAAGGACAAGAACAATCTTACTGATTAGAACTGATGTGGCTGGTTTTTCCTTTGCTGCTAATGTTGCAGAATAGGGCTGAGCAATTTGACCAAAATCTCCCATCCCAATAGAGGTCATTTCATATCCAGACAACAATACATATCGTTAATCATTTCTTTTCTCGACCGTGTAAATTGGGGCCATGTCTCTGCAGATGTTGGATACAGCAGCAGCTGTTATCACCTTTGTTTTGCCTTCATGCAAATTTACTGCTTCATCCCTAGTGCATGGAAGAACAGAAAGTTATCATTCAAATGACCGAAATATTGCTGTACAGAGTGATTTGTGAGCTTGAAACGATATACGTGTAATGGATCGTCATATTGTAGAGCCCGAGCTGAGAAATCTTTTGCATTTACATTATGAGAGATTGTCCTGACAATGTTTGTGCTGAGATATTTAATAATAAATGAAAAATAAATAAAAACCTTGATACTGTGAACATTTTCCGAGTAGTAAGTAATCCGAGACCACACAGAAAAGAAGCATTGCCTCATAATTGAATAATGGTTTATAATGCTTCAGTCATACTTTACCTTCAGTATGCACAACCATACACATTTCAAACATAGGTAAAGCTTAGTACAACTACCATCTTGTGATCTAAGCAGCTCAATTACTTTAAATGGAGCAGCCATACAATGCCTATGTCAATAAGCATTGCATAAATATTAGTAAATTGATGACTCTTCAGAAAAAGCAGTCAAGTGAAACTAGTTGAGGTAGAGAAGTCAAAATGTGCCATTCTCCCAGTGAAAGTGATAAAAATGCTTCTTCTCTGGAGAGTTGACACATGCTGACGTTGGGAAATCGGAGGATGGCTTAATCTGACTTGGTGACAAACGATGATGATGTAGATCAAATGCTGTTGGTGTGAACTGGCTTCTCCGACAGGAGTTTTGAAGGGAAGGGGTGTGAGACAGTTTGTCTAGTTCCAAAACTCCAAAACAGGATGACATTGTTGACATGACTCCCCAGGGTTAGACGTACGTGATGGATGGATTACAGTAGGCAAGTGACCCTGTCAAAGCCCCTCTAACATTTGCCCCAGAGCTTTGGTGACAAGGTGTTGATGAGATGTGACCTTGCCCTGATAATATCAAGGTCAGCATCCGCTGGTCAAGGAAAAAGAACAATTTTCTTCTTCTTCTGTGTGCGCTGTGTTTGTAATGCATGACTGCATGACATGTCATGCTTTGGGGGGGGGGGGGGGGGGGGGGGGGGGGGTCCTAACTGATCAACGTGTGAGGGCTTACACTTCCAGGAAAAAAAAAGGAAAAAAAAAAAAGACTTGGGCCGCGAAGCCAAGGCTTAGCAAGATAATTTTCCAGGCTTTGGTATTGTTACTTATTCACAGGAGGTGTGTGAAAACAACATGTATTGTTTTGTCGCTCAGCTCTTACATGACTGTGGCACAAATGCTCTCTCAACAAACACATGTGGGGAGGTCCTGTATGTGTGGGAGGCTTTTCCAGAAAGGTTACAGACTTTTTTTCTTTCTAATTGTTTTTCCACATTGTATGTGATTGTGCTTTTACCTCTGGGCTAGTAATCACTGTGTACGCACACACGATGATAATAGAATTTGTGGCAATTTGTTTAGGTGGCTAATTATTTAATTATACGACTGTTTCTGCACATGTTTTTGTCCTTGTCTCTATGCAGTGCGCTGCTCTCTTGCTTGCTATTTCCGTCTTCCTCTTCAGTCACTCTTGACAGCTGGTCAACTGCAAACTACTGAACCGACTCCCCTGAACACCAACATATGACACGAGAGAGATGCAACACAATATAAAATCCAGGCATGCTAAGTAATCATGTAACAAGGATGAAGGAAAGGAGATTAGATTGCCCCTCGGCTCAGCGCTTGTTTCCATGCTGCTGCTCCTTCTCTTCATATCTATTTAATTTTGCATATTTATCAAGCATTATTTGTTTCGCTGAGGAACATGGGCGGTGAACCTTTCTGTCTGACACGGCTGGAAAATGGCACAGCGGTAATTGTCAAAAGCCGGAGCTAGAGAAGTGCATATCTCCCTCTGTGTGTGTGTGTCTGTGTGTGTGTGTGTGTGTGTGTGTGTGAGAGAGAGAGGGAAGGAGAGGAGGACAGAGAAAACGAAAGGGTGGGGAGGTGCAGTGAGAAGCGGGGAGGGAGCGCAAACGAGGGAGGGTGAAGGCGACGGAGGGAGAGAGAGAGAGAGACGGAGTGGGAGAACAAGCGGTCCGTCTCATTCCGCTGCTTTCTCAGCATCCATTCTGTGAGACCTTGGTTTGGAGAGGAGAGAGCTGCGTAACAGGCAAATTGGAGAGGGAAAAGGATTCAAAATCCATAGAAGAGGAAGGGTATCGAGGAAAATAACCCATCATCAGGGCTTACCGGCATTCCATGTGTGTCACCTCATATAGCTCTTGCAGAGGTGCCCGAAAGTTTCCACCTGGGGGGGACACCCTCCCCTGGTTGCGGGGATGAACAGCGGATGCTGAATTTCGTTCCTGAAGGCAGGAGGAGAGCTGTTGGGACCGGCGGGATTCACTTGCCGTGGAGCTGGTAGCGCGCACCAGGAGCGATCCCACGGTGCCTCTTTCCCTCTCGCTTGCTCAGTCTCTCTCGCACGCATTTTCCAGAAGAACGCACAACGTTATTTCACTGTGCCAAGGTGGAATATCTGGGGGAAGCAGCCCGAGACCATTTCACCTGGACAGGGAAGTAAAGGGGGACCCGATCACTTACAGGATCAATGGACGTCCTGCTCATGAAAAGTAAGTTCTAATCGGAAAAAAGGCTTTGAATTGAGTTCTGATTCTATAAGACTTGGATGATTTTTTGCCCCCCCCCCCCCCCCCCCTTTTTTTTGTGACACGGCACAGAGCCTCTCAGACAGCTTATCTTGTGGACTGTAGGGTTCCGGATGGTATTTGGAGGTAAGGACACATCCAAGGGGTTCTTGAACATTAATAGCACCGTCCAGGTTTTCTAGAGAAAATGGCAGATTAGGGAGCCGAAAAGCTCCGCATGAAAGATACAGTGGAGCGGGAAAGAGAGAAGGGAAGATGGAAGCGCAGTGCAAGTCTCATCCTAGACTGTATTTAGCCAGTTTTACAGAGAGTGCAAAGTTGTGATAATTGTCCCAATAACACAATAACATAGCCCAGGTCCTTCAGAGAACATGAATGATTTTTTTTCTTTTCTTCATGGCTAATGGAAAGCTACTCCCCTTTGAATGTATCAAGGTTTATCTGCATACTTGTGCATTTGTGTTTGCTGGAGAGGGGTGATGCCTGTCTGCAAAGCAATTCATCTCTTTGCATCCTCGCTAACGGTTATCACCAGGGGAGGCTGCTGGAGGAAGGGGTAAAAAAAATTGCGGCGGCTGTTTGTCCTCCTCTTTGCCACAGCCAGTACCTGTAAAGTACTTTTGTACAGTGTCCCCTTTGTATTCGCAATGATGAGTGCCTTTGCATTTTAAAGGCTGTGCTTCCCCCCTTTTATCCTCAGCTAACCGGGAACTGATAGTGTCCAGTGTTTCACATGCCCTGCATAATACCTTCACCTTCAATGCATATGTAAGTTTGTCGCTATGATTCTGGTCGAGCAATGCATCTCTTGCCGTGTCTCTTTATCTCTCTCTCTTTTTTTCTCGCTTCTTCGCCATATGGGAAATGGGGTATGCAGTAATTCATGTCTGTCTCTCACTGGACAAATTCCCTTTCAGATGGAAATTAAGATTGTTTTAGGATACAGTGACCGATGGAAGGATAAAGGTGCGCTGTTTTTGTTTTATTTATTTTTTTGGGGGGGGGGGTTGAATACGCTGCCCTCTTGATCAATACCAGTGCAAGACTACCTCCTTTTGTGGGGCTGTGGTTGAAATATTCATGATTGCATGAGCATCCTGTCGGTCCCCTGAAATATTTAAAGTAATTGAATCATAACTATCCTGTGTGAGCCGTCTAACCCGCACCTTTCGCCTGGGCAAATGATAACGATGCCCACCTCCTCATGCAACGTGCAAAACAGTGTCCATTAATTGCCTTTGCCTCTGGATATGAAGAATTCCAAACAAAGTGTCTCCTCTTGCAGAACATCCACTGGGGGGAAGTGGCGCCTGATGCGAAGTTGATGACAGCTCCTGTGTATGTGGCGCATGGCTATAGGCGGCTCAAATGGCCAATTGTTCCACGGCGTATATAGCTTGATTGCAGGACGTCGGTGTGCACAAATGTGCCATTGAAGGAGCACTTTTAGCATTCATGAGACGTAGCGCGCGTTTGCTTCCTCTTGAAAGAGATGCAAACCTCTCATCTGCTCTACCTGCTCTATTCATTTTATCTAATGAGCTGCATCTACAGTACGTGCCTGCCCCCCCCCCCCCAAAAAAAAACCTGTGTATTTGCATACACATACATGCGTAGCAGAGCGTGTATGAGTGAAAGGGAGTTTCTGAGTGTATCTGGTGTCTGCGTGGGTGTGTGTTTGTCCAGAGCTCTGAGCTTCATCCCTTTTGATGTTTTATTGAGTGTTAACCATGGTAGGACTGACGCATTGGCTCTGATATGGAGTAGCATGGTTAAAGGAGAGCACTAAGACTGACTGTGCTCTTCCTTGTATTTCTTTTAACTCTGAATTAGCAATGCTGTGTCTGCCTCTTTCAGCCCATTGGATTCGGTAAATGATTTCTTTCAGGCTCCGTGTACGGTATGTGCAGTGGTGCGAGGCCGTGTTTGTGTGCGTGCACGTGCAGGTGGCAGTACCTGTCTCTGTGTGTGTAATCCTATTCGCTCTGCCTAAGGGATATACGGTTTGCCAAATTTTGTCCAATTTCTGATGATAGCAAAGGCGTCAAAGACAAGGCCCTCCACTTTTGGCTATATTATGCGTCCACTGAGCGACGGGAAGGACAGAGCGGAGGGAGGGAGCCCTCTTCTACCTCGTGGATATTCAATGCCGTTGACAACATGTACACACGGGGCAGAAATCAGAGGAAACGAGTCTAATGGCAAGAATGCCTCTTTTGATTTATTACTTGCTTTTGAATCAGTATGCACACACGCCAGTAGGCAGCCGGAATCTGACACACCTGCCTCCAAGTATCATAAATCACTTGCAACCATGTTTGCCTCTTTGGTTTAATATCAGCAAAATAGCAGTCAATTAAAGAAGTAGCAAATCAGACCCTTATATTTTGATATGTGGATTTTCTATTGACAGTCGTACCAGAAGACTTCACATCATCATCACCATGATGTCATACCTCACTAGTGGTCAAGGAAGTGGCGTACTATTTCAAGATCACAAGCTTACTATTGTGGAATATCCAGTGCATTGTTTGTCGTAATGGTGAATATGAACTAAATTAAAATATCCAAGATATGTCTTGGTGAGACATAGATCATTTTGTTTTAATTACTCATTACTCAAACATAAAATGTTTGTGGGAACGGTCCCAGCTTCCCTCTCTTTGAAGCAAAGGTTTATCAAGATTAAAAATCACCTTTAAGTCATTTATTAAAAGGCAAACAAAAATATGTGACCTATCTGCAAAAAAGATGGCAGATATCAAACATATTTTAACTTGATGGGCAATTAAAGCTCTGAAAAATGAATACAAATTGAAAATAAATTAAAATTTGTTCCAGTGTTTCAACGATCAGCTACAGCGGAGTTGTGTCTTTGCACAACAATTGGTCACATTTTTTAGGTTCAGTTTTGGGATGTATATGAGACACTTATTGACTCAATATTTTTGTTTTATCAATAACATTTGCATATCGTAAAAATATTCATAATTTAATTCCACAGTCCTTTTGAAATACATTAAAATGTCCAATGCTTAATTTTGTTGTTAGAAGATAGAGGTAATAAAGAGATCTGTCAAAAATAAGAGCCGTACCCAGAAGCAGAGCAGTATATTTTTAGCCTATAGTCCATTAAGGACAAAAAAATCAATGATCACTGACTGAAATACTGGGTTTCAAATTTAAGTTTTTTTTTTTTTTTATCTATGACCTTTGGATACTGTTGGGGATATGTACTTTGTAAATATCAAATTCAAACTTGGTCAATAAAAGACGAGAAAAAAGATTCTGATATGAATAAAACAAGGTTTTTGCCTTGTTTGTTCATATAATTTATGTACTTAAACTTGATATCACACATGTACTGTGACTTCACAGTGAAAAAAAAAGTGTGACATGTAACATACATGGTAGCTATCGTGAGCCATACATCTGTAGCATATACACCGCCAGCTGGCTGAGACAAACAAGACCTTATTTTAAATTGAGGTTTGGTCAGCTGGAGACCAAGCCAGGAACGGATGCGACTGATCTGTTGTCAGGCCCTTTGAATTCCTGATGAGGCGAAACACAATATGCTCGAACAGCTGGGTCATTTATGGAATATGCTTACTCATCATGGCCGGATGCTGCTAAAAGGAAAGAGAAGGATATTCTGTTTTAATAGAGTATGTATCATCTTTTAAAGATTGTATTAAATTAATCTCTGAATTAGCATACCAAAATAATGCCATGGATTTGGGGAAGATCTACAATTATCAAAATCTTATAAAACAGACATGAACAAAAGCTAGTTTATTGAGCACAATTAACTTAACATTGGATAATTGAGGAAATAAATTGAAATAAAACAAACACAGAAGCAAAAACAAAAGAGCAACGAATATATGTGTTGCTCTTTTGTTTTTGCTTCTGTATTTGTTTTATTCATATTCAAGGTATTTAGCTGACAGTGCCAATAAGAGTAACTTGGACTGAAATGAAACGAGAAGAATGGCCACTTTATTTAATTTACAACAGATCTTTGCTGGCTAACAGAGATAAGGAACAGGATTTCTGTCAGGTGTCCGTTGTAGACGTGTTGTGCTAAGTGGCTGCTGGTGGCAGCGTGAGCCCTTTGGGATACAGTAATCAGGAAGGGGCTGTCTGGAGCGTGGGGACTGATCTGCACACCAGCCTCCGTTGACAGTGACCTCGCTGTCTGTGTCACTTTGAAGTGTGACCTTCCCGGGTGAGCTGCCGAGGGCAATGAGTGTTGTATCACCTTTGAGAAAAAGTCCCTTTCCATGCGTGTCGACAAGTGGCATTAGCAAGGGTCAGGGATGACGTAGCTGGCTAAGAACAAGTCGCAGAGGATGCCGCACCATGTGGCAGCAGAAACGTGAAAAAGTAAGAAAAAAAGAAAGATCCAACATCATTGGGCAGCATCCACAGTTTAATTGAGACCCCATATTATAACCTTGATCTGAACTGCGTTTCCCTTAACACGTCCATTTACAAAAGTCTGCCCCTGAACCTTGCAAGTGCATACTGTGGTGCAGTGTATACAATCTGCAAAATGGCATAATTCTTCATTGAATACCCCAGAACTGGGAGACAGAAAATGTCTTCAGCTCAGCTACTGTAAATCAGAATAAAGTCATTGGTAGATCTGAGATTTGATTTGATTTGGCCCTTAAAATAATAAGTCAAGGGGGCAGACCATTTACTGCATTTCCTGTGTCTCTCAACTGTCACTAGCCAATAACGTAAAAAAACAAACATAAAATGACATAAAAAGGATGAAGTAATAAATTGGCAATGTATTTTCCTGTCGTATTTCTTAAATCCGTGTCTCCAGAAAGACTCAGAGTCATCAAATGCCACGTTAAAAAAAAACCTTAAAGTGATTTGCATGCACATGATTTTGATTTGGAAACGCTTTTGTGTCCCCAACATCACACATGGGGAGCTTAACAGGAAAAAGACGAGTAAAAAAACAAAATAACATTCAGGTGAAAAAGTGTCCTCTGCATCCTTGTGCTTTGGATCTTTTCATACTGTGTAACTCACCAAGTATCCATATACCCAGCCTTTGAGCCACAAACATGCAAACACAGCAGCCAAACCACTTAAGTGCCATTACTGACCAGTCCCGTTTTTTTTTTCTAACCTAAATAGGCCTCGTTAAATATTCACTCAGTAGAATAACCTGCCTTTATGCTAACAGCACAGGAAGATAGATACTGGTTCTTTTCTTAATGAGGCCAACGTTGGGGCCATCCATTTTGTGTTTTGCCTCCATCAGCCACTGTAAAATGTCCTTACAGCGACTTTGCCACCTTCGTCCTTCCCCTGCACCCTCAGTTTTCAGCTGTGAAGTAGTGTATTTAGAGTATTGAGCACTTTGCAATTTAGACGGTAAGAGAAGTGCTGCGTCTCTTGTACCAAGGTGAGAATATGCTACTTACATATTCATCTCTTTGTCGCGGGCATTGTTTTTTGCTAAGCTTGATCTATAGTCTCATTAAATGATTGGTATTAGCAGAGCAGATCGAGGGCTGAATATCAAGCGTGCGGACAACAAATGAAACTTCAACACTTGTAACTAGTTGAGTTATGGACAATCACATTTCCCACATCAGTTAATTAAAACTGTCTTTGTCAAGGTTTGGATTCAGTTTAAGGATGCCACTGACAAAACTTTTTTACGCCATCGGCACTGTAAAATTTGCAGTACGGAAAAGGTTTCTGTTTACCTCAGTATGAACTTGGTGCTGCGAGCACCCCCTCCGTCAGTGGCTGCCAGTGCTTGCGTTGGATTTGTTGTAAGTCTCCTACCTATAAAGATATTTGCTTCAAGCAACAACAAAAAAAGATCTTTAAAATATTAGATCAACTGTGAGCCGCCAGTCGGGTGCCCACGAAGGGTATATGTAATTATATACACTACAGTAATGCTTTGCACGTAGATCTTGGATATATCAGAGTCTTTTCATTGCAACAATAGTTGAAATATCAGTTCATGGATATTTCCTTGGCCTCTGAGGAGACTGTGGACTCTCCAGCAGCAACTTGTGTCTCTTACACTGGACAAGCTCCCATAACTCCGCTTCTGCCAGACTATGAAAGGTTCCCAGCAGGACACTGGGACTGCACTTGTTAGTGCAGGTCACTGATCCTTGCCTCCTTTGGGCTTACAGCTGATATAGACCAAAGTGCAGCTCTGGTGTTTGTTAGTTGCTCACGCTTTAAGGAATCTGTGGGGAGGAGTGAGAACGCCTACACGCCTTCAAATCCCCCAAAGAGCAGAAGACTTGTTTGGGGAGAATGACGTGGCTTTTTCTCCCCAGGTTGGAGAGATTCACACAGTGATGTTGCTGGCTCTTGTGGAGGAGTGTCCGTCTCCTTGTGCATCGTAGGGAATATAGATATGGAATTATACTTTAATGGTAAAATAGCTGGTAAAAGTTGCTGATTTTAATGTGAAATGAATCCAGATTAAAATACATCAAATAATCACCACCTGAGTGAATAAAAAAACAACATACTTTTGATGTTCCAATGAGGAGTATGCAATTAACTGGATGTGTTAGAGAAAACAGGAGACACGTCTAATTACTTGAGCTTTTATGTAGCTCTTAACAGCATTCACATATAAACAATGTGTGTTAGTGCTTTTGTTTATAGATACACTGAAAACCTTTAATTAGGAAGAGACTTTGGAATAAACCACAAGATGGACGAATGGTATAATAATCACAAGTTCATGGCATTAATTTAATGGACTTGATCTAATTAGATCCACCAAATGTTGTATACAGATTTTGGACGAGTCAAAATTTGTCTTACGTCGATGATTTCATTATTGTGGGTTTGACACATGTCCAAGTCCCAGGTGCTTTTTACAACATTACTGTCTCGTGGCTACTGCAAGTACTGTCAAAAGAGTAAATATTTGTGTAATATTAATACAGTTCTCTACGAGTCGTACGATTCAACCATTCAACACCAAACCAGTGTATTTTCCATTTTTCAATTGAAGAAGCAGCAAATCTCTTTGCCATCCCTTTTGCTGGGGGTGTCCTTGGTAACAGCCCAGGGTTTTGATTGCTTTATCCGTTAACAGTTGGAGCTTTTTTTTTTATTGAGGTAACTATTCACTGCAGCCACCAACGTCACTGCATGATTGCCTGGACTCTTCCAGGTACGGTAATAGCAGTACAACGTAGAGTATAGTTACCACCTACAGTTACACATGCATGCCGCTGTTTGTATGATCGAGAAGCTGGGACCACAAGAGTGGAATATGGTGAGTGGATTACCAGGAAAATGAAGCCAAACCACGCAGCGTTATGGATGGGATCGATTGAGGCTGCAGACGAGAAACTGTCAGCGACGTCGAGGCTAGTTTGTGGAAGGGAGGTCTGTCTCTATGCAGCATGATGGCAGTGTGTATGGGCAAATTATGGTGGAAATGTGCTTTGCCTGGGAAGCAGCTACGGAGCTGTGATGCAGCTTATCCCCTTTTTTTTTTTTACCGAGATCTGACTACAGGCGGCAGATTTCATCCCTCGGTTGTGAGTGAGTGTGTGCAGTTCATACAGACGCACACACACATGCACACACACGGCCATAATAATAGCCGCGTGTTAATCATAAAACAACGTGACTGATTAAACAGGAAAGCTGGATAAAAGTAACCAGCGGAAGGTGGAAGAATAGCGCTGGAAAGATTAAAAGCTGGAAAGAGGCCGAACAAAACATTAATAGGAGGTCTTAAAAGAGCTTGAACCAAAACTGTAACAGATGAACAATGGGAGAAACCAAATCCCTCATGGTTGGACGGCAGTCATCATCCATAGCAATGGCACCAACATGGCACCTCAAAAAGTTCTGAAAGTCCTGACTGATCATTCAAAACCTTTTGATATTTCCATTGTGTCTATATACCTAGACCTCCGCGATAATCAAATAATTTTCACTTTCAACTGTATGGGACCTTTAATATAGCATTTGATATAGATGGCTACAACCCAGTAAGTGCAACCAATCCAATTTCATAACAGTTTTTGCCGTCCTGAACTCCCGTATACTGCAATCAGCTCCTGCTCTATTTCAGGCTGTTGCATGAACTGCCGATAAATTTGGAGGAAGGGTTCTGATTCACCGTTGCCCTTTAATTTATTGCATGCCTCTTTCTTATTTCTGTATAATCTCAGATAGCTGTCAGTTGGGCAATAGACTCATTAGAACCTTTGTCATGCCTTTGCTTCTTGTCTGGGGAACACGCTGAATAGATAAGAGGTCCTCCTCCTCTCCCTGGCTCCTCTAGCTCTCTCTGTATCGCTCCAGCGCGTTCCCTATCCTCCTCCTCTCCGCCTGCCCAGTGTGCTACCAGAGGTTTGACCGTCAAGTGGGAGCTCTGCATATTTTTTCCAGAATTTTTCATGGAGGTTCTGGCAGCGGCACAAAGTCATCTGCCTGCTGTGATCTCGCATTTTTTCCACCTATCCTTTTGGTTGCAGAGCAATGTTGTCTGATGATTCCACTGCATGTCTGGAGCAAATGTGGGCCATTGTGTGAGTGTATGAGACCATGTGTTTGACTGGTTTATGCACAGCTATTGGGTGGGGGGAAAGGGAAAAACATTTTGACTGTGCAAAATGAATTCATTGAATGATTCATTGAATGTGTCTTTAAATGTTGTTCAAACTGTGTGCGTGAAACATGTAGGCTATAAGAAATACAATAAATTACATCACATGCCTATTAGAATACAATTGTGGGTGACTGCACTGCATCCACTAGCTCTCTCCTGTCACCCTCAACGTGTGCAACACACATGACAAATTCAATACTCGTCCTCGGAAATATTAAACGCACAAATTCAGCTTGCCAGCCACATTAGATAGTGCAGGGACTTTGTCGCCCACTCCTGTCGTACGAGCCGGGGTATTAAACCTCTAAATTTGAATGTTGAACTTCCCCAATGCTATTTTCAACATGCGGAACTTCTCGACCTTGGACGCCGACATGCATGCTGTGAATTATAAATCAATGAGCATTTATTAGTGTGAAAATCCTCAAGCACTCGGGGCTTCACTTGTGATGTAGGAAGGAATTGGAGGGAAACAGGGGCGCCTCGGGGGAGGGATGCCAGGCTGTTCAACTCTGGGTTTGCTGGTCACAGCCTGGAGCTTATCAGATACACAGAGACAGAGGGCTCATAGTGCACTGACTCTAAATACAAAAAAGTGCATGTCTTTGTGAGTCTGAGTCTGTGTGAGTGTGCTTTCATTACCTTCAGGGAGTGTCAGGAATAGTCACAGCCTACATATTGAACAAGGAAAAAGGTATAGCTGCATGATACATACTGCTGAAAAAGAAATCCACACAGACTTGTATATATTTATGTAACATTCAGTTATACTGTTAAAACAATAACTTTTTCCTAAACAAAATAGTTGGGTTTGACAGCTACAGCCACACTGGTTCGGAGTCAATTAGTCAGCGAGAAAGACATCGCATTAGAGGACACAGGCCTTCCACTTTATCAAAAGGGGATTTATGTGATGTGTAGTGCAACTACAATGCAGAAATGGGTGCTTAGCAACAAAGATGCTGCCCCTGCCAAGAAAACAAAACGAGGCTGTTTAACATGGAGTTTTGGCCGTGATAGACTGGTTAATCAGAAGGCATGATGAATGCTTGTGGAAAAGCTCTTTGGTGTGGAAATGACCCACCCTTTTCGTATCCCAGCAGTTCATGGTACTTGAACAGCTATAATGTGTTAGAAACTGTGTGTCATCTGTAAAACAGGGAGGAAAGGGAAGTAGTTACAATACGTAAGAGGCACGGAAGGACAACATTGAGTTAACCCGTGACCATGTTAAGTGGAGACCAAGCTTGTTTTGAGTCGAGGAAGCTATGGTGTCCGCTGCCATCCTTTGGAAGCGTAGCACAACAAAAAACTGGTGAAACTGTTTCAAGTTCTAAAACACTGAAAAAAATTTGAATATTTGGGAAGGAAAGTAAATTGTAGTATGTTGTGTTATACTATATTACTAGTGTGTAGCACACTGCATCAGAGTGTTGGTATAATGATGTCTTTCATCTCCTCTAAGACATATGTGGCCCCTAAAGGCATCAGACAAAGCAGCACACATAAATATACACACATGCACAAATAATTTGAATAATTTAGATGCTATGAACACGTTAAGATGCATTATGCTTTTATAAATAATGTATCTTAAGATGCCTTATTTCTAGAAGCACTCAGCAGAAAGTAATGGGATCATTGTACATGACTGCATCCGAAGGCCTGTTTAGTTAAGAGAGGGAAAGCATTTAGCTTATTTCAGCTGATTAGCAATTTAATGACCCGATACACTGAAGATGCGAACGCAAAAAAATCCCGTCATTCATTGTTTTATCGGTTTGTATGGACGCACGGTGAAAACAGGACCACATGATCGTTCCAAATGAGGCGAACTTGGAGGCAGACTGCACAGTTGATGATTACATGGTTATTTGCTCTGGAGAAAGAAAAATAAATGACTTTAATGAGAAAGGGGGCATGCCGTGTGATTGACTCATTGCGGTTTGCGAGGTTCCTAAAAGAACTTTCTGTACCCGTCGTAATGACAGGGCACTGGGTGTACAGTGACATTGTGGAGTACATTATCTTGACAATAACAGCTCTATTAAGAGATGAAAGCCTTCCACAATACTGTTTTGTGGCCACTGCCTTTGGTCCTCAGGGTTGCCCCATCTATTCCGCGGCCCTGGTTTCCTCTCTTCCGGTGCGACACCCATCTAATCCCATTTCTGTTTGTGACTCACCACTTTCAACTGCCGGATGAAAAAAAAAGAAAGAAAAAAAGCATAAATAATGTATTCCTCGGGTGTATCCACCCCCGGATCAATGGAGATACAAAGACCATCTACAAAGACTGCTGGCTCAAGGCCATATTTGATCACTTCCACTGCGCACGATCACTGCTCCTTTTTTTTGTCAGCCCGCTGAGACTCAATTATTTCCAAGTGTTTGTAAGGTACTGTTGAAAGAACACGAAGTGAATATTTAAACTTGGTGAGGGGAGGAAAATCTTTGATGAGACATGAAAACTGCAGATGGATGGTAATAGTGAACTGTTATAGAGAGATAGGGAGAAAGAGAGAGTAGAAAAATAAAACAACTTGATGCAGCATCTATTCCTCATAGGAATACTGGGAAAATAGCTGTCTGCATGAAAGCGAGTAGGGACAAATTATGGAGCACTTGATTTTTTGAAAGGAGCTGATAGAGCAGGTCAGAGCATTTAACAGATCAGTATGAACCAGAGTGCAACTCTGATGGACCTTCCTGCCAAGCCAGGACATATACAGTTTTCATTGGGCTAATCTACTTTAACACTGGAAGCATTGTTCAGTTCTAATTTTGTCAAAGTTTTTAGGAATGAAGTCAGAAACAATATAGGTGTCTAAGCTCATTAATGAATGCGCGGAAGAAGTTGTTGTGTAGCTTTGTGGTCCATGCATCAAATGATAGTATAACTTTTTCGTAACTTTTTTTTTTTACCTCAGAAATACAGATTCATATTTCCTGTCATATCCCTTGCTGGGCTCGTTCCTCCCTTACCCAGATGGCTGGGCTCGTAGCCCGAGATTTTCACCGTGAAAGATTTTTTTTCTTTTTTTTTTTTTTCGATTTCCTTCTCTGCAAAGTCACTCCTTCAGCGGGAATTGATGGCACATCCGATTGGCACTGCACCGCCGCTCTCGCTGCGCTGCAGATAATGAGTATTTGTGTAAAAGGGCAAAGCACATACTGAAATAAGATCAAAGGTCCGGACACTAGAGGCATCACACGGTGAGCAAAAAGTCATGCTCCAGTATGGGTAGTGCCATGCCCATTCAGTCACAAAGGAAACATCTTTTGATGTACATTTCCCCATGCGACCATATCTTGGTTCCATCGGCCTAATTTACATTCCAGATAATATTCGAGAGATTAAAACTGTAGCTAATCAGCAAACTGTTGCGGTGGGACTCTGCAATCATTGATCAGTGTTCTTTGTACAACGGTACAGGACTACGACTCCACCTGCTACAAAACTCCTTAGTCACACTCGAGTTCTAGTTTTTTTTTTTATAGCTTGCAGTTCCTCCACCTGCTTCATGCTGTACCAAGCTTGTGCTGACACTAGGCTATAACTGTTTTCTTTTAAAGCTCTTATATTTTATGGTTTCCCAGTGTTTGATGTGGAGTTTTGATACCCACAAGAAGATATACTGCAATCGTGGTTTTAATTACCAAAAAGCATCATGTAGTTGTGCATCAACCTTCTCACGCCTCTATCTGCAACTCTAGTTAAAACAGGGCTCGTTCCAATTTGAGGAGAGGCTCAGAGACTCTCTCTGCCTCTAATTGGAGGGCCTGGGTCTGATTGGCCATTTGCATTGAGTGGGGAGTTTTACCAAATTACAGCAGTAAGCTACTCTCCATTACCTGTGGTGAGCCTGGCTTTGCATCACCCAGAAAACAGTTAGCCAAACAGACGAGAGGCTCAGGGCCCCTCTGAGCCAAACAGACAGTCAAAATCGGTCTGAATTACTCTGTTCCCCGTGCAAACCCCTGCGTCATCTGATGGCTTTGGGGTGATCGCCCATGGTGTCGCAGCATCCAGGTACAATGCGTGAGTGGTGGAGCCTGCTGCCCCTGCCTCCAAGCACACTTTCGGAGGACAACTAGGAGGACCACTTTCCTCAGTTGCTAGACCCTGCGGGCGGACAGTTACGGTGCCGATTTGTGTTGAGGCCAGCCAGGGGAGTGTGTGTGGCCACAGAATCCGAGACCATCTGGGACATGCAGGAGGTGGGTGATCAGGCAGCAGGCACAGCAAGAGTGGAAGACTGCATAAGCGAAAATATGCTCTTCCTGGGCAGCAGCTACAGAGACGAAGCCGTGCAGCAGCTTAATCCCTTTTTCAGAGCTCTGACTCCAGGCAGTGGATTTCATCCCTTTACTGTGAGTAAGCAAGTTTGACACACACACACACACACACACACACACACACACACACACACACACACACACACACACACACACACACACACACACACACACACACACACACACACACACACACACACACACACACACACACACACACACACACACACACACACACACACACACACACACACACACACACACACACACCTGCTCTTAACCCAAGTGTAACTCGTTAAAAAACACGACTGATAACACAAAAAACTCAAAACAGCAAGATAAAAGTCATTTCAAGCATATTTTCTAAAAAGATTCAAAGCTGAAAAGGCCGCTGTAGTGGCAGAATGAAACTCTAATAGGACTACTTAATACAGATTGACCACAAAGCAAAAGAACATGAGAATAATGCACATTTCAGGCTAACCCACAGAAAGACAATATTCTGTATTTGAAGTCCTGGTGGGCTAGGATGGGGGCAGGACAGAGTTGCGGCCATCTAGTTGTGACATCGCAACGTTTTCGAAGTCAGGGCAGCTTTTTTTTTGTGACAGTTTCTGTACATGTTTTTGTTTTTTTCAAGTGCCGTCTTTATATGATGTATGGAAATGTTAGATGAGGAAAAATGTTTTGTTTCTGAAGTTGGAGTGACTATTTTAATTTAGATTAATTTGGTTTGTCACCCACTCAACTTACACCGTGCTGTCAACCACTGACACAACTATTTGTATAATCATTGACAATGTGTCATAGATTGTCAGATGATAAGTGCCAGGTTGGCTCCCACCATCGGCAATTTAATTAGAAAAGTTTGTGATGTTGACGGGGGCATCTCCTCTCACCGCCGCCTGATTAAGTTGAGTAAACACCTTAGTAATGGATTCAACCTTTCAGTGTGCTGAATGTGCTGTGTGCGCCAGGTGATACACACTCACCGCCCACTGTACACGAGTGGGTCATTGTCTGGTAATCCTCCTAAAATGGAAAATGTGGATTGAGTGTAATTAAGAGGTGATGAACTGATTTGCCATCTGGTCAGACAAGTCAAATAAGCAATAATTTGCCAGCTACAAAGTGCATGTGGAAATGCGATGAGTGCAAAAATCTGATAGTTACACTATATACATCACTGAAAATGTGTGTAGTGTCTTTTTGTCCATATATGGAATGAGAGGGGAATATGTGTTTACATCTCTTTCTTGGAATGTTATGCAAGGGGCCTTTTGGGGACCCTTACCACTCCTTTCCTTGACCCTGAAAATTCCACGTCTCATATAGCATAACTTGATTCGAACCAGATGTTCTTACTCAAGTCAACAATGGGCCTATAAATATAACCCCCAAGAAGTGTCGGAAGGGTTGTCTTTTTGGCCAGACACTCTACAAGTTCTGCAGTGCCTGTAATCGATGCTGGTCTTTTTGTAATAAACCTTTATATACAATCAAGACGGTGTCGGCGGACTTCTCTTCAATACATCTTCACATCATCGCTACTTAGTATACAACAAAATTTGGCATGTGGTTTCACAAGTTAACTTATTATAAAACAAAATGGCTTCTCGTTGACACTGAACTCAGGTAACCTAGTGTGTTCTACTTTGATAGGAGGGGGTGTACTTTTTATTAGATCTTAAGTAGGTCACTGTCTCCACAGGAGCAAGATACAGTAGATTGTATTGCTACATACTAAGAAGTACACCTGGGAGACAGGGCTTGGCCTCGGCCTCGGATGTGGAACACAAGCTTAATCTTCTGTCATATTGACGACATTAATCTAGGTCAGCGTTAATACCTTAACTTGATATTTTTTTCAGAAAAGTCCAATACGAGTCAACATGTGTCTTTTTTGGTAAGAGCACAATATTGAGGAACATCAAACATTTAAACATTTGCATTTTGCAGCCCAGACTCAGAATATTATCCTCTAGTTATAATCTATTATTATAGATACGCGGGAGCAGTTGATACCAGTGGTCCCATTTATCTTTTTAACTAAATGAATTATACCCCATTTCTGATACTTGGTATATCTTTGTACGAGTTTGTATGGTAATGTTTGTGCTAATAAATTATTTTAGCCTCTACAGTGCCAGCATTGTGCACATTTAGTTTTGAGTGCTCATGTTTCTTCCTCTATCCTGCTGTCATCTGTACTATATACTGCATCCTATTATCTCGCAAGATCTTGCATTTAAGATTTCACAATCACTGCATTATTGAAGCTAATGCAGGACAAAGACATCCAAAATATCGGTCTCTGTATGGATATACAACCATTACCTCTGACTTCTGTGGTTGTCTCTATCTTAAGTAAGCTGCACTGCTGAGCTTTGATGTCAATTTGGACGTCTTTCAGGATGGTCATGATTTCCACATTATGTAATAATCCAAAAAAATAAAATCATTTATGCAACTATTGCGTTCAAAAATACATTACCACTTGTTTTTACTGGAACTTGGTGGTAAGTTGTATGTTATACCCGCCAGAAGGTGGTGGTAATGCACCTGAAAGCTGTTCGCCAGCCGCCATTAAAACAACAAAGGAAGAAGAAAATCCCCTACACCATTAAAATGCGCTGCTGTGAGATTGGATGTTCTGTGTGGAACTCCTTTACAAAATAAACAGAGGTGAGGTTCATGCAGAGTTTGCAAATCACTACCACAACTATGAAATAAAAAAAGTTTTTATCAGTTTTTCACCCTTTCCTATTCTCTTTTTGTATGTGGTGGCATGAGGGCCTGGGGGGGGGGCTCTTTTAAAAAATGTGAATATCAAATAGTTACATTAAATGCATATCCTCAGTAAAGCAGCCTGCAGTGGCTGCAGGTTTGTTAATTAACTGTGCCTTTAGATATTCCATCTGGGTTTACTATCACACTCAGGATAGAATGATAATGATCCTGGCACTATAATAATAATAGTACAGGAGGTAATTAGGAAGACAGAAGGTACTCGCTTAACTCCTCCAGATGATATTGAGCGTGAGCCTTTACCAGCAGGGCGCATTGTCAATCTGTTGCAAAACCAACACATAGATGGAGACATGTACGGTACACTTGAATTAACATCAGTTCATATTATAGCCCTACACATACTAGGGATTTGGGCACTGACACTGATATTTGAGTTAAAATGAATCCGATCAAATCAAACGATAGTGATTATTAATTTGCATCAACCCCAAAATTACATATATCTTGTTATGGATATCCCATCTCTTTTTGTTTAAAAACAAAAACCAAAAAAAAAAATATATATATATATATATTTGACATATTAAGTAGAACATTTTGTAATTGAAAAATCTACCTGACAGTGCACTGTAGTGGACAAAATATGTAATGGCGGCAGTATTTCATGATTACCTCTATATAAATTAGATTGTCAAATTTTTTCTTTCTTGGAGCTAAGGATAATTTTTGTCAATTTACTTGGAAAAGAAGTAGACAGCAGGGACAAACCTAAAACCCCAGATGTGGTGGCTTTTAGTATGTTATATTTCCCCCTATTTCATCATACACACTGATCTAATTTATCGCATTTCTGTATTGATTTTTTCATACGTAGCGAATTATTTCAAAAGAGAGAGAGAGCTAGGAATTTGAAAATTCATAACACAAAGCAGAGGAAAATTACCAGAGGAGTAACCAAAGGACAACCAAACATGTTAACGATGTGGTAGAACATTCTAATTATCGCTGAAGACAGTTCATCATCATATTACATTTTTTTAAAATATGATTTGGAGCATCTGACATTACAACTAGTTATTGTTTCTAGAGCAGCAGCATTACTGTTCACAACAACCCAGTCACTATTAACTCAATTATCTCTCACTGGAAAGAAAACTGAAATGTCAGTGTAATAAATAATATTCCTGGGTGAACTTTGGAGAGGAAGAGGAACAGACGTGAGTCAGTATCTGTCCTCTCTCATCCTCCGTCTGCTGCTGGTATGATTCACTGCCTGCAGGTAGCACTGGTGGAGGTGTTCAGGCAGTAGCGAAGTTTGCCAAATGTCGCCAAAGACTCGGGAGAAAAATAATCAGTTAGACGACAGACGGACAGCTTTTGTTTTAACTACTGTGACATTTTTATTTTAACTTTTCATCGCACTGACAGTAAGGAGCGTAGTTGTCGCCTAGTGTTATCTCCACTTCACCTGGTTCCCCGTGTCCTCCAAGCCTCTCCGATCTGCTCGCTCCCTGCTTGTGGCGTTGTTACACACACTCACCAAGGGGGGACTAGAAAGCTAAATCATGCTAAAATCATGTCTAAAACCCTCAGAAGGGGGCCATTAAACGTGTGTCGCCAATAAAGGCCTGTTACCTTCTGCGGTCAAGGTAAATAAAGGCCCTGGCGACTATTTGAAGATAAGCAGTATTAAAGTAGCATGAGTAGTCAGTAGCAGCTGCTGCTTAGTGAAAGCTGTATTTGACTTTGGTAATATACTGGAGCATCTACGTAGCAAACCAGGGATGCTGGGTAATAAACTTTTGAGAAAACACTGTTGTCACAGAATACATTGGGCATTTTACGAGACATATCTGTAAAATACTAACTTTGAAAGGTTTCGCTGTGACTAGCCTCAATCTTCTGTTGCACTTGAAGGTGTGTGTACCAATTGCCACGTTAATGTTATCAGGTTCCCTTCGTGAACTTTTGCTTTTCCTCTTTGACATCAAATCCTTCTCTGTTCTCAACTCTCCACTCGTCACGCGATAGGACTGAGTATTGAAAACTGTTATTTTCAATTTCATTTCATTCAATTTTTAAAATTGGTAGTAGGCACTGCTGCTGATATGCAAAAAAACAAACCAAACCAAAGGGTGTAAAATAATGAAATAGACTATGCGGCAAGTTATGTAATTGGTGTGTCCATGAACACCGTGTTCCACCCTTTCAGGAAACCCCCGCAAGCATTGAGAGAGCATGTCCAAAGAAAGTACACAGACGGAGCACAGGGCTTTCTTGCTGTCACTTTAAGTATGCAGGGTCTAAGGCAGAGGCACTGATTGGATACCCTTGGGTTTTGGGGTCTTTTTCCAAATATCCTTTGTGGGTTGTATGAGACTGACTGTCTGACCCTCTAAAGAAAGAACTTTGATCTCTCAGTCGCTCTGGGAGGTGGTGACATTTAGCTAGTGCTGACCTTTTGAAGCTGCGTTTCCCCCCTCCGGAAAGCGATATATCTACAGCTTGATAAGACTTCACTTCAATTTGAATAGTGCAATAATCAACTGCATTCAAATGCAAATAAAAGTTAACAGTAATATATTAACAATTGCTTTTACTTGTTTGTTGGCAAGGAATTTTGCTGGAAAGTTGACTTTTCACATTGCCATACAGCGAATAATGTAGATTCAGCAGATCTCCCACGAATGGAGAAAGAAATGGCTTAAATCTTTGAGGTGTTTTACACTTTTGGAATGAGCCTATCTCACAAAACATACAATAGATTCTGCTTACCAGCACTAATATAGTGAAGCATCACGTAAACAAAATAGATATGCGTAGGCTGTGTAAGAAAGTTTGGCTCAAATGTCGAAGGAGGGTGGTAGGTAGGTAGGCAGGCAGACTCGACGCAGACACGGATATAACTTAGTCGAAATTAAAAGAAAATACAAGGAAAATAAACCTGAAAAGGAAATCATGAAATCTCAAACAAAAGGCACATGTTCACAGCAGCACAGCCTTACCTTCTTCTCCCTTGCCGAAGAGTCAAAAACAAAAAATGCTACTGAATATATAGGGTGTTCAATCATCACCTACACTCCTTCAGCCCATACCAGTATTTACTAAAGGGTGAAACATACAGTGACCGTAACACCAGGATATATAAATGATCATTTAGCTTCTTTCCCAAGCTCATTACATTTCTAAATCACTATCCGAAAGGTACGCATCTCAACCGATTTTACTAACAAACAATAAACTATCAAACTAAGCATTTCGACGTAGAAGAAATCCCCACCAGTTGGTTTAACCCACGATGTCAGCGATGACATCACCAACACCATAAAAACTTGGAAATTCTGGGCGGGGCCTCTCTCCAACAATAGACCTGCATCATGGTGGCTCTGAACAAAGGAACAAAACAATTGTAAGTATGGACAAAGAAACAAACAATTTCCAAACCTGACATTTAATAAAGATTAAGTTGCGGAACTAAAAGTAAATCTTGGCTCTGTTTGCTTTAGCTTACATATGCTTTGATGTGAACTTTAACATAACGCTAACACAAACAAACCCTGGATTGTCGATGAAGCAATGTTACCTTAGCAATGCTAAATTTTATAGCACAATGATCACATGTAGAAAATACTACAATGTGTAAGATGACTTGTAGAAAGGGTTGAGTGGTGAGTAAACAGATCTCACCCACTTTGTCACAGGCTGAATTTCTTTTTATATATGACAATTTTCAGTGTCACTATTTCCAATAGTGCTACAGCTTTGTCTCACATCTTTGACATGTTGTTATTGCATATTTGTCTATGAGTCAGGCCACACCTGTACACTTGTGGACTTGTGAGATGAGGCTAAATGTGCTATCTGGCTAGGGAGGATTTTTTGTTGTTAGCAATTAGCATCTTAGATGCAGACAAATATCACTGCTCAGTTGGTAATTTCACTTCACATAATCAGTAGAAGTCTTTGTACTAATTGACCTGCAAAGTTCTTCAAATCAAATTAGTCAAAGCATTTCCTCCATTGTTTACAGACAAAAAAAGAGAGATGATAATTAGATTTTTTGATTAAAGGGCAATATTTGAAATGCAGTTGGTAGAGAGAGTGCCCCTCTTGTCTTCCTGTGACTCGTCATCTGAGCCTCGTTCTTGTGGTCATTTACCAGAAATGAATTAGCTAATGTAACCATTTCCTTTTCCTATAGAAATGACCTGACATTAGGCCACTGCTGAGTGCCTCATGTCAGAAAGATAAACCATGAGAAGGGAGGTTACCAAAAGAATGCAAAATGCACAGCAAGCAAACAGTCTAGCCAGCAGTTCTAGTGAATATATTGTCAGTGAGGGTGAGCTCTAATCAGAGAGGTGGATGGAAGATCGTTCTTTGAAAAAGCGTCTTGATTTTGCTGATGTACTGTGCAGCTAAGGTGCTGCTGTTGTTTGGGGAAAAAAAGTATTTAGCTTCAGTATTCGGTTCACGTAAGGGATGAAAAATAGGCTTGCAAACCTTGGTCCCTCACTAGAATTGCATACAAAACACCAAACACCATAAGGACATTATTAAAAAAAGAAAAGAAAATGCTGTTGGGAATGATTAGGCATTACAGGAAAACTATTATCTGTAAATTAAATTAAAAAGAATACCCAAAGTCAAACTTTTATAATGTTCTCTATAATATTTTTTGCAGGACCAGAGAGGAACTCCTTTGAAAAACACTTACTACTGCTTTTCTGTTTAGTCATTTCCTTGGCTTGTGCAGCCGCTGCAGTTAGAGACGCACAAAGTGAGAGCTTCCTCCAGCGGAGAGCACTGTGGTCTAAATACCTTCTAAGCACCAGGAATGATAACAGGGAATTACCGCTCACTCAAGGTGAAAGTAGTTTAGCCAGCACACAGGCAGCGATGGAGAGCAGGACTATTTGTTAACTTATGGATTTTGGACATTTGCCCTCGCCATGTCTTTTTTTTTCTGTTCCTACTATTTCAGCCTTAAATCCTTATTCCCTGACCACAATCCTCACCTGTTTTTTTTTCTTCTTCTCTGTAGTGAGAAAGCCAGCCTTTGAAACTTTCAGAAGGTGTTTAATCACTGTCTACGGTGATTGGATTTCCAAAATGCCTCCCTTGTATGACCCCTTCCTTTACATTCCTTTCACCGAGTGAAGGCAGCTAATTCCCTCGCACACTTACGACTCAATTACTTCAAGGTGAAAAAAAGTATACACCATAACATATCAGCTTCTGTCGTTGCTCAGGAACTTTCAATATCCCTGCCAATGAGGTTTCAATTACTACCTTGACATGCTTGTCATAGCATTGAAGTTAAGCAAATGTCTTTGTTTGAAAATGTTGCATATCGAAGTGATATATTGTTGTTTCCCTTAGGATTTTGGTAAGAAGTTTTGGTAAGAAAATGCCTCAACACCGAAAAAAATTACTAAAATAAAAAGAAAAAAGATGTATAGAATCATCATATATATAGGTTTGTTCCTTTTTGAAGTTGGCCTCCCCTTACGATCAAGATATTTAATAAAACCATTTCTCTTATTTACAGCACATTTGAGTGAGCGAAATGGAAATTTGTATGCACATTGCTTTTGAGAAATTTTACCTTACATTTGACAGGATAGGCTTCGGTGCCAGGGCCATTAATGTGTGACTGAATAAGTGATAGAGGAGCTCTATATATAGAATCGCCATAGTGTGTGAATGCGTGAATGTGACCTTGATGGGTTGTTAAGACCCAGCAACCAAATGCGGTCCCTTTACCATGGACATTCGGTAACAGTCAATTTGTTTGACTCAATTCTGGTGCTTTTATTATTTCTACTGCTTCATGATTTGGCTGCCGCTGCAGTTGCCAGTTACATCACTGTACATGCTCATATACGTTGGTGCCTGTGGTCCCCTTGGTTTCGTACTCGTCACACTAGCCCCGGTCACGGAGTAGAACGCACTGCACACAGTTTGCTGCGAATAATAATGAAATCTCAGTATTGGCACTGTGAATGTATAAACACCCTACTGTAAAAAAAAGTGGTTAATATAATTTCAAATGTTGAAACGTATGTCTCATCAGAATAGCAATGCGACGACAGTAACGCGTGGCCAGGTTGATGCTGCACGTTTCGTATTCTGCATGGACACCCATGGCCGGTTGTTAGGTACCTAATTGACGATCTGTGCATGGGCACTAGTTTGCCAGCGAAGCGGCATTGACTCAGTCACATTGTAATTGCATGCAGAGGATTTCCGTCTGCCTCTCCCCATTCTTTGATTTATTGCTGTACCGCAGCTGTCAGAACTCAGGCTTCACTGATTGGGTCTTGAATGGGAATATTATTGAAATGCAAGTGGAATGCCACTGAGCTGTTCAAACAGTCGAACCGAGGCTCCCAATGGGTACGCTGTAACCAGTGTTGAGCCAGGCAGATGTTTTCGCACGGAAAAACAAGCTGATAATGAGTTGGATAGATTGCGGGATGAGGATCACTGCACTGTGACACGCTGTTCCTTCACCTGAGACTGCCATGCATCGTCTTACCGATTTGATCGCTCAATTTAAATCCATTCTTATGGAGTATGGCATGAATGTATTTAAATGTGATGCTTAAGGGGGACTTGTCCTCTTGGATAAAGATATGATCACGGGTGGATATTGCAAACGGCAGTGTCACACACACACAAGTCCCTCTTGTTTTACTCAAGTAAATCAGGAGGCTTCTAGAAAGCTCTAAATGCAGTTTGCACACAGCCGTGCATACAAATATATATATATGTATATATATATACATATATATATATCCCAAATGCCTGCTTTTCTAAATTATTCTCAAAGCAAACCATTGCTTTTCTGCTTTTTGTGCAGAACAGGTTTGATACGTTAAAGATATCAGCTTACTTATGATCAAAAAGTGTGTTTTACTCCAATAAAACATTTATTTTAAATGAACACATTCAAGGCTACGTTACACAAGCAGCAAGGTAATGCCAAGTCCGATGCCCAGGTGTCCAAACCTGCTTTTTTGCGAGTTTAATGGCAGTAAAACAGGTTTCAGTGCCAGAAGCATGGTTCAAAGGGGTTGTACTTAGTCGCTTAATTAATCTCGGGCATGCTTCGAGTGCACCAATCAGTGTCATCTCCCATTCCCTTTTAAAGCCAGTTGCACTCGCACCTAGGTCAATAGATCACAGTATGATCTTAAATACAATGATTGACATTTATAAAATAGAAATGAAAAAATATATTAGCTAGCCTTCAGTCTTTCTTCCAAATCATTATTCATCCTCAGCATAAGCCTTTTTTCCCAAAATGAACTTCACAATAGCATCACAATACTGCTGTACTATCTCAAATGTAAGTTATAATTTAAGTTTAATGACATTTACAATGATGTGGTTTCCTATTCAGATGCAGTTTCTTTGCGAGGGAGTCTGGCAGTCTTCTTTGAGAATCACAGCTTTCGCACGTCACAGTGGTCCTCATGCACAGTAAGCTGCGTCTCCAGGAAGCCGAGAACAATTGATGCATGTGGAATACCTAATATCTTTGTGTCAAGATGAATCTTTCAGATGTTTATTTCACAGATACACGTGATATTACGTGATTCCTTGTGGGTTCCTGGCAAATGAATGCTTTTTTGCTCACGTGAAGTTGCAGAACTGTTTTCCCTTCAGCGAATTATAATCCTGGATCCATCATGAGCGTTGCTTGCTTCATTGTTGATGAATAATATAATATTTGTTTCTACGATAAGATGGAGCCCTCTCTCCTTTCTTTATCTCTCCTCTTGTAAAAAATCAGCAGGGGCAGTCATATTTCAGCAGCAGCGTAACACCGCAGTTAGGTGCAAGTACAGGTAACTGAAAAGAATAACGATGATTAAACCAGTGAGCTACTGCAAAAGAGACTCACAAATTTGATCTAAAAACAATTCTGTGACATACAGCGAGTTCACAAACCCCCAAATCGTTGTCTACTGGCTGAAGCTGGAAACCGTTGAAAGAGCTCCCTTACCGTGTTACATATAGTATTTATATTACTATAATTAATAATAATATAATTATTTATAATACTATAATTATACACGTATTATAGAAATATTTGAAATCTAACCCTATAATATAATCTCTGGAATATGTTTAAAATTCATTCGATTGACAAAACTGTCTGTCATTTTCTTTTTAATTGTGAAGCCATCGTTCTATCACTTCTGGAGTAAAGCAAGCATGTTTTGCCTGTTCAGCCTGCTTTTCTCTCGGTTCTCAAGTTTTACTCTGATGCTCGGACGTAGCGATCATTTGAAAGGGTGCCTGGCGTGCATTCATTCATACAAACAAGCTAATACATGTCAAGAGTACAGAAAAACACAGAGCCTATCTAATTAGCTGCGCAACAGAGCAGCAGCTCAATAAAGCCCTTCTGTGAGACTGGACAGCAGTTACAAGAGAAACCTAATGGTTCACTGAGAATAAGCGATTATTGGACCTTGAGTCTTTGGCAGTTGGGACTCGTTGAAAACTTTATTGCAGAGCCATTTGAGAAAAACAATGCAAAGAGCTGAACATGTGAGTTACGATTAGTGACCACATTGGAGATCTACCTTTAATTTTACAAGCTAACTGTACCTTGCTCCGTATACAGAATGAGTACAGGGGGAATAATGTTCATGCTCGGGCTGTATCTTAATTCCTCAGCAGAGGCTACATTTTCCAGCGCTTTGATGCTGGATGTGACGGCAGTGGTTTCCACTCATACTTTACCTATCTGGGCCTTTAAAATGCTTTACAAAGAAAAATAAAATTTGTATGTTCAATATAATCATAGTTATTTCTTCATGCTGGCTTTTTAAGATGTTATTCCTGAAAGCTCACTCTAATCCGCATCCCCTTTCCACATCCCCTTGCATCCCTCATCTTCTGCTCAGATCTTTATCTTAAGACTAATAGACACTGAAAACACATTAGGGACTACAGTCAGTGATTTCCAATGGCTCTTCAGTCATCAAGCTCCGGCTTTCTCTGCTTTGTATGCAGAGGCATGTGTTATCATCCTATATGTGGAACCCATGAGGTGATATAAAATTTTTTTTTTTATGGTAATTGGTTTTATGGCTAACCAAGCCTTGCGGTAGAGTCTGAAGGGGTTTTCTGGTTGCTAGAGGTTACACCAGGCATGGGGGATGTGACATCCTGGTTTTATCTCTGCTCCTAACCTTGGTGTAAGGGCAATTCTATCCTTAAATTTGACTACAAAGTCATACAGCACATGGAGTGTAACAACAGTGGGAAGTGAGGGCTGGCCGTCGGGTGTCATTGTACCCTTGTTGCAAATGATTTGGCCTGGGCTTAGTTGACAGCTTGACAGCTACTTTAGCACTGAAGAAAATTGACTCAAATTTTCTTTGGATTTATGTTTCTTTACACAATAGTATGCCATGATTCACTCTTCAAGAAAAATGCTCAAAGTAAATATGAGATAGATACATAAGAAGGTGAGTGAGGTAAGATGGATAGAGAGAAAGATAATGACAAATATTGTTCCCCTTTTTTATTGATTTTGTTTAGGTGTTTTTTTAATGTGTATTCAATGGGATTATAATAACATAATAACATTTAATGACATTACTGATTCTAGAAATATCGACATTCACACATACCTAAATGTTTCTTATGAACAAATGGGCGTCGGACTGCCCATGCATGACAGAACTCATAACTTCCTAGAGGATGAGAAAGAGGGGGGGTTTCCCATTATTTACCTAGACTCTGCCACACCGCCATAGTTTAATTTGTCCCACCACAGTTTCATAATAACAAAAAATAATTTTCAACAGAATTTTTTGTTCCTTTGCATCGTCATAGAGCTGTGTGCAGCGCTCTTTGCACAGTTGGAGCACACTGCGTCTTGTGTGCCTCCCCTAGCCCCGACTGATGAGCTCAGTGAATCATCTGTAGATGGCCTCCCTAGTGATATTCCCACCAAGTTTGGTCAAAAACCTTCCATGTTTTTCTGAGTAATTTCGTCGACACACACAGAGGGGTGAATACAATACCCTGCTCCCGGCTATGCTGGTGCACAGGGTGATTAGGCTGGAAGAGTAGGCGGGATACTGTGCAAGGTAGGTGGCATGGCAGAGGTGACAGAAGGTTTCCTGTTTCTGACAAGGTCTTTCCATAATCTCTTGGCAGTTATTGGGTGCCTTGGCTGTGGGTATAGAACAGCTCCAGGCTACTTCTCTGTACTCCTGCAGTTTTGCGTTCCATAAATAACAAGGGGCAGACGGAGGCAAAGACAATGAGCAAGTGAGGACAATGTGGCAAGGGGGCTGAGTGCCTGAATAAGAAACAGACAGTCGGTTGTCCCGAAGACAAAAAGAGCCAAACAGTGATTTGTTGTTCAAAACAGAGGCAGATTGAGGATGAATAGTAGCATGACAATGGGAGAACAAAAAAGGAAAACACTGCAGTAGAGAGATAAGACTCCCTGTATAAAGGTAGGGGGGAAAAAAATGAAAAGATGCTCTTTTTCACCCGGAAAAAAAGGGTTTAAGCAAATGTGCTTGCATCACTCTTGCCAATGTAAGTGGTCACTGTGCAGGGAAAAGTAGAAACATCTCAAAGCAGTAAACAGAACACCTTTATAAATCACAGGATACAATCACGAGCAATTCCAAGAATCAGAACACGGTGCATAATGGAACTCAAATGAATGGTTTATGTATACTGCACTTCTAATCATGACATACTTTCTCCCAATTTTTTGTACTTTTTTTTAGTTTACCATTGTCGTGTGGACTGCTCAGTTATTATTACATATGTAAATGGAGTACTGTCCCACCAGGGAAAAGTATGTTTAACTAAGTTGCACTTAGTGTTGTTTGCCAATGGATTATGCTATAGCCTCTTATATATTCTGTTGATATTTAAATTATTAATGACTAGTAAAATAAAATAAAAAAACAACTATTTTGGAGCACTTGGATCAAAGAAAAATAGATAAAAATAAAACTAACTATGGCAAATACTGTATATATGCATTATAAGTAGCTTCCGTCACAATTCCTGGCTTATGGTAGGGTGTTTTTTGTGTCTGCGTGTAGTGTTTTAGCTTTAAATATTCATCACCTTGTAATTTGTTTACCTTGTTCATGTCCACGGATCTCTCATCAGCCACTTTATATCCTAGTTTCTTCACATCGAGTGCTTTTTCTTTCAAATCCACCAACGCTACTATTTTTATTGTCTAAATTGCGGTCACTCTGACCTATAAGAGGGAATAGCACCATAGGGAATCACGCGGGGGAGAGGAGGTTGCAGAGTTTGCATGGTGGAATGGACCCTTTTGGCCGACATATTTTATTGATTCAAATATGTACATAGGAAGCATTAAGAGCATGCATGCATAGCACTGCTAGTTCGACACACAGCACCACAAGGACATTACTAGTTCTGTTTGGGTCAGTGAACAAACTGCAGTTGGGTATGATAGCTACAGCAGGCACATTGTTCACATGATGCACACGTTGCTGTGCTTGTAAAGAATCCAGTATTACTATTTTGGTAAGAGAACAACCTTCTCTTATATTAGATAGTGTTTCAGATGGCACTTCTCTTTAATAAATTGGTTTTATGACATATTGTAGACACAGGATTATCTGTTGTAAAAAAAAAAAGGGGGGGGGGGGGGGTGTATGTCCAAGCAAACCTCATGTCCTCTAGGCTCCAGTAGTTTTGATTGAGATTACTGGTTTATCAATTTCAACAATCTCGCTGCACAGTACACTGCACATAAGGTAGGGTAAGTAAAATTGATAGTGATGTATTTGTATAACTCTTTTCAAAACATGTAGTGCTTCACAGAACAGGAGAGAACACAATCACAATGAAAAAATACAATGAAACAAATAAAATAATGGAGCAGAAGCATATAATAAAAAATAACAAGTAAAAAATAGCTAATCAACACGTTTACTGTTGCTTCTTGTAGAAGAAACTTCTGAGGACTGATTTAAAGAGGGTACTGAGTGAAGATACAAACTTACTGCACAATAGCAGTGATTACATGCAGGATGGCAGGCAGATAATATAGCTTATCTTACCTGAAATGTTGTACAAAGACTAATTCATTGAAAGGTTTGATGATTAAATATTGCATTCAGTCTGCTGTCTGCCCAGGTCACCTATTTTATATCAGGTGCATTCTTCTTTGTATACTGTGACAATTCTAAAATTAAATTTGATAAGAGATTGTATCACGAAAAATGAACAAAAACACTTTTTTTTTTTCAAAGTGTGAAAATGGGAAACCAATGCTGCCTCAAACATAGAAAACGTCTCTTTTGTTTCTGTACTGTTTTTTTTAAAGATGTTATTTCGTGTGCTGCCATGAAGTAATATTTTCACACAGAAGAGCTCACATAGTTTATTACTTTATGTACTACATCACATCAGTGGCTACTTCAACGTCTGTGCCAAATTGTGTTTTGCAACCCCAAAGATAAGAGCCTACATACTCAAGGGGTGATCTCTTAGTGAGTGATCTCTCAAACACACTACCCAGTTATATACAATTGGTTCTCCACAGCGTCGCCACTCGTGTCCAACGAAATAGACGAGAGCTGCTGAAAATCATTATAAAACTCTGTAATTTTGTTCAACTTATCTAAATAAATGTAATGCGAAGGCGCTGGCCGAAACGTGTGGTTGTTTATTATTTGTTTGCCCTCATGTCCCCTCATTTGCATCAACAACGATCAGACACAAAGGTATAATTTTAGTCAGAAACATGTTCATCATAATTTATGTGAAATAAAAATACAGAGCAATTGTCCCACCCAAAAGCTATCTGGAGTGTAACAGGGCAAAAACAAAAAACCTCCATGAGAAATACAGTGAACAGAAGCAAGACATTTTCTCATTGAGGATAAAGTATAAGACGACCCCCACCTTCTGAAACGAGAACAAATATTGGCCTTTTTTTTCGGGGGGGGGATATGAAATCCTTTCTCTTCAAAGTTGTACAGAAATTTCAGCACCCCTTATCAGTATACATGCTCTTCTTTCAAGGACTTTCTCAGGTTTGCGGCGGCATTACATCTGTTAACTTTATTAACGTCGGTATGACTCATCACCTTTATCCTTGATGCACCAAGCAAAAAATGCCCCTGCTTCAGACACAATTCATCTCCTGAGCACCTCATTTTTCCAGCTCACAGATTTACGCCACAGTTAGAATACTATTTGGTACAGAACAGAATACTTATATGAGGTCAGGGAATCGGGTGGGGTGGGGTTTTTTTTTCCTGTTACGTTCACAATCGTGTACAACAATGCTGAATTACTCTTTACATGAGGGATCTTACATCAGTACATTTCAGAACATTCCGGCGCAAACTGTAAGAGACACAGTACTGTGGTTTTCCAGATACATTTATAAAAAAAATGATCAGGTGATGACTTAGTTCCAGGTCTTTGTCAGAGGTATCAAGTAAAACAGAAACATAGACTCTGCAGTGAAACAGACCCTTTTTTCAGACTTTCTGAAAGTGACCATGTCTCCCCGTTAATTTCCATAAAATGAATTTCCCTCGGGATAAATAAAGTATCTACTAAACTAAACATAAGCAAAAGAGATAGGTGATGCATGTGATGCATTTTTGAGATGTGCTTTTGTCACAGCGTATAATGATTCCAATTAGACTTTATGCTCCGATGGCTCTGCAGATTTCCGTTAATACTGCAATGGTAGTTTTGTCATTTCAACACAACCTCCTCCCAGACATTAACTTAGCTAATATGCAAGCTGAATGATCATCTTCTGCAGTACATCCAATTCGTGGACTATAAGAAATACATTTAAAATGCAAACATTACAGTATTCCCCGCTTCTTGCCTCAGTTGGTAGCACATCAGCGAGTAAAACAAATGATGTACATAACCGGTGAAGTAGAAGCCAGACACCCATTCTCTTAGCTGATGGTTGTAAATTGTGGCAGCGATCTTGCTATCCTTTTTTCCTTTGACTTGTAATAAAGGGAAACAGAATTAACCCTTTAGCTTTTTAAATTTGCAGTTCCACCATGACTGCCAAAATAATTCACTGTCAGCCATTGTTATTCCACTCCCAACCAATTTCCCTTTTCATATGTGTGGGCACCCTTCAAATTTTGTTACCTTTTTGTCATGACAACTGTACCATTTAGATATTCAGTAGGACTGGAACTGCTAAAATTTCAATAAAGAATGGTCTGAATCTTTTGGTGGTCTAAAACGTCTAAAACGGCCTTTGACCGGTAGTGTACTTTACTGAATGCAACCATTTTTCTCTCAGCAGAGCCCTCATCTCTCCAGCACCATCTCTTATGTGGCGTTTAAAAAACTTAAATGAATCCTGTGTTCTTTTTGTTTTGTTTTAAGACTTCGAACTGTGGCCCACATACGGATTCTTGAGATTTGAAGCTTCCCAAAAGTCAGCTGCCGAGGCCCCAATGGGAGATCTGACACTGTTTGCAAGACTGCTCCAAAAATGTGACTGTCTTTCAACTGTTATCTCAATCAGGGTTGTCGTCCCATTTAAGACATGAGTACACAGAAGTTATATTCTTTTTCAGTGTAAGATCCTTTTGAAATTATGGGGCCAACCATCACTGTAGACTGTAATAATGTTAATGTCAGTGATACAAAATCAACCATTTTTAAAGGTTTGGGGGCAGTTGAATCTTATTTTCTCAACACTCAAAAGTTGTTGCCAAACTTGCAACACAAGAGTCACAACATTGATGGATAATTAATAGACAAAAACGTCTAGCAGCCAGATGTTTTTTAAGATACTGTTCTGTCTACGTAGCTAAATTTGAATGTAAAATAAACAATTGGTTTCACAAATCAGACATTATATACAAGTAATGGAATTCCTTCACTTTTGTTTTTTTTCTTGTTTGTTGTTTCGTAAAAAAAAGTTTTTTTCTATGTTTGCAAGTAATTGAATTATTTAGGAACATAACATGGGTTCCACTTAGGGTTGGCCCCTCCTACAGTGTTTTATCTCTCAAGGTGCATACTGCGGAGATTTATTTTTACATTTTCATAACACAACTCTCAGTAGTTCTCTCTGAAATATATATGATTCATGTCATTGTCTTGGTAAACTGTGTCTGAGACAAACCGGACCTTTGATGTCTCTGCCCGCGAGGCTCCGGCGTTGTAATTAAACTGCATTGCATTGTCTCAGCGCCGCATGTTTAGCATGAGGGAACACAATACTAATTCTAACCGAGTCTTGCCTGCTTCCGCCGCGTTTCCAAGCTGCCGGTGCTTTTTGTGTCCTAAGAGAGTTGCAGGCACTCCCTAACAGAGCCAAACAGCATTCATGCCCATCAATTATTCAACGCCGGTTGCCTTCGGGGAAGTCCTGAGAAATTAGAATGATGAATGCAATCAAGAGACATGAAATATGTTTTCATAAACCTATGTTTTCTTTCATAGTACTTTTAATATTTCTCGATTAGGGGTGATGGAGACTGATGGAAATGCTATGACAAAATCGGAATGTTTTGCAAAACTCCCTATCCATATCCAGGCGGAAAAATGCACGATCACAAAAAGCACTTTGGTAGTTAAGGGAGGCCTTTGAAGGGATTACAAAAGGCACTTTGTTTATAGTGGGTAAATACCCATGTGGTGTTGAAATGTTTCCCCTATTCTCCTCCGTCTTCACTGGGTCCTTTATTATGAATAAACATGAATGTTTTAAGACTGATAACTAGTTCAACATAAAGCCAAACAAGAACATTGTTTTTGTCTCTCATTGAAATTTTAAAAGAGGGACTAGAGGATGAGTATTTAATGGGACTATATGGACTATGTTGAAACACTAAATAACCTTTTAGAGTACTGTTAAGGGTTCTCCCTTCTGGCTATGATGTCTGCAGTGTACAGTGTGTGAATCACGCAAGTGTTGCAACATAATAAAGGGGAGCAGCTGAGATGGCATCTCTGAAAAGTAACATGAGGGTGGTGATTGTGCATCATATCACACAATTTGTTTTCTTGCTAAAGGGACGAAAGATGATAGCACAATATGTGATGTGTAAGCCTAAAAACCCCAGAAGTATAAAATGGCGTGCCCAAAAGTTAAATCAAAACTCTGTCACAGAGAAAGAATTAATTTAACTTGCCAAACGGTTTCGGTGAACGTACACTAATGTCACAATGTCTGCTGGCCATCATTTTTTGGCAATATTGTGAGCCTCTGATTTGCTTAAGTTAGATTTTTTTCTGAATTATTACCGTCTTTGGTGTCATTGTTGCAGTATGTTGGGGGTTAGCATTAATTCAACTTGCTGTACAGACAAGCATTTGGTGAGTGCAAGAGGTACATTGTTTTGTGAGACCTGATTTCATTTAGTCTGTTCTCTTTCGGCAACGATTTTCCGTTGAATGGAGATTTTGTCAAAAGCGTTTAAAGTTGCAAGAGATACTCGGTATTACTGATGGTAAGTCAGTAGACCATCAGTAATACTTGCTGATGTCATGGGTTAGATCAACACGTCATCACGTAAGGTGACTCGTGACTTGTGTGGGAAAAAAAAGGTCCAAAATATTGGCGATCAGGTGAACTAGTATAGTCCAGAAAGCATCACAGCTTGCACTCATATGTAGGCCAATATATCCTGGTAATCACATAGAGGACAGACACCAGCTTAGTGCAAAAGTGAGGAAAACGTGAAGCTCTCAACATGACCAGAGAACAATGAAATGACACGAAAGAAAGAGTGTGTGTGTGTGTGTGTGTGTGTGTGTGTGTGTGTGTGTGTGTGTGTGTGTGTGTGTGTGTGTGTGTGTGTGTGTGTGTGTGTGTGTGTGTGTGTGTGTGTGTGTGTGTGTGTGTGTGTGTGTGTGTGTGTGTGTGTGTGTGTGTGTGTGTGTGTGTGTGTGTGTGTGTGTGTGTGTGTGTGTGTGTGTGTGTGTGTGTGTGTGTGTGTGTGTGTGTGCGTGCGTGCGTAGGTGTACGGGAACATAAAGCCGAGTGTGAGCCCAGTGGTAATTTAGCAATTCTCAGCAGGTTGTCCTCAGGGAAGAGCTAATATGGTGTGTGTGTGTGTGTGTGTGTGTGTGTGTGTGTGTGTGTGTGTGTGTGTGTGTGTGTGTGCGTGCGCGTGTGTGTGTGTGTGTCTGGCAGTGTTTCATTTCATAGAGAGAGTTCTGCTGACCTTGGCATACTCAAGATTTCATCTCAGTGGTGTCTCATCCCTCCCTTCTCCTCATCCTTCTTGTCCTCTCACCCCTACTCCTCCCAAATCCCCTCCCAGCACAGTGCTATTCTTCTCCCTTTGACGAAAAAGAAAGAGGAAAAGAACGACATACAAAACAGAATGAACCCGTAGATCCAGAATGATGCGCCATCATCTCTGTCTTTCACCTGACTAATTCGACACGGTGCTTTCATTAGAGCAGGCGAGATGTAGTGGTTAGTCTCGTAGAGTGCAAAGACTACAGCCTAGATGTAAATCACTAAGATGGCTCCATGGTAAAATGTAGTCGGGGAGGACGAGATGCGGTGACTGGCAGAAGGAGGGTTTTTCCTCTATTCTTCTCTTCCCGTCAAACAAAATCTCATCAAATATAAAAAAGGCATATTATAGAGAAAGATATAAGAATTTGAATGTGAATTGTTGGGCGACAAACAAACAAACAAACAAACAAAGAAACCAAGAAACCAAGAGCTGCATTACTGTTAGATTTTTCCAAACAACACTTTTCATTCATTCCAGAGTAAACACAAATTGCTTTGTCATTGAAAGTGACAGAGGGGGGTTTCGAATGTTGCCACACAGAGGCATGTTTCCAGTGTATAAAGTGCTTCAGGTTGACTGCAGCAGAAGACCCCCAGGGCTGCTGCTCGTCTACCCACTGAGAACAACTGGCAAGGCAATTCAACTCAAATTACAACACATGCTTTTCTTTTTTTTTGGTTGTGTTGGTTGTACAACGCCTGACAGTCTATGTGCACGTGTAGACTGAATGTGTACAAAATATCAATGGGAGCCATGGACATTTTTCACCCGAGATATATGAAATGGAATATCATATCTTCCCCTGAGCTACTCCAGTGAATTAAATACTTGACAAATCCTCCTCCATGTAATTTTGCCTAAAAGTAGACCTGCCCATTAATTTCCAGCATTGTCTGCAGTGATCTCATTCAACCGGAGATATCAAAGTTTTTTTTTCATTAACGTTAGAATAAAGTCTTAAATGATAGGCAAATCTTCATTGTCTCATGAAATACATTTTCATATCCTCCAACCCTAGCTCCAGTGGAAGGCGATTACCTTTTAATAATATCCAGTACAAAATCTACACCTATCACAAATCATGGGGATGATCTGCCTGATGGGTTTGCAAATGATTTGGAAGCCTTGGGGTGTGCATTGTGCTGCTCAGTATTAGGAGTTTATATCTCCTTTTGCAGATTGAAGCTACAGTGCGTCTGTGGAATCTTTAACCCGGCAAGTTCGGAAGTACTGAATAATATGTTTATATATTTTTAAAGCTATTTTACTGCTTTACTGAGTCCTGGTATTATCTCTCAATTGATCAATAAACTGACTGAAATCAAGCTTTCCAAACTTGGGTTATTCTATGTTTATGTGTTAATGATGCTGCCTGGTTCTTAAGAAAATATTGGGAAGCTCCGATGGGAGTTATATAAAGTCCAGGATTTACATTACGGCTAATGATCTGATTCAATGTGACGTAGAGTACAATGAGTGGATGACACCAGCTTCCTGCCTGCTGACATTCCAAATGTTTTTTGATGCGTCTGTCGTCTGGAATAGCAAAATACATTCATATTGTGTGTCCTTACAGAAATCTTTTTCTTCTTTTTTTGTTCCAGACTGAATCTGTGTAGGCACCTATCCTCTATCCTGGCATAAAGCAGGGATGTTCTTTGCCACTGTTCCAATATGGTAAGTTAATCTTTTGTGTTATATTAGCATGAATAAATATGCTACTCAGGGAATAAACAGCAGGACTTCATGCATGACTTGTTATAGATTCTGGTTACCATGTGCTGGCTTTGGATATTCTCAGAGCTATGAATAGACGCATGTCAAGGAGTAACAAACACTATCTTTGTAAAAGATAAGCTGTTCTGAAAAAAATAAGAATGCCTTTGATTTAGCGAAATTGATATGGAAACTAAGCTGATAACCTGACTTGTCTTCCTTTTTACCTTCCTATATTTTGTGAGGAAGAGGGAAAAAAATGTGACCACCGTTCGAGCTGTGACATGATTGAAAGAGCTTCTGGTATCCAATCGCTGTGAGATTTCCCTCTCGAAGATGGTAGTTATGTACAAATGCACCCGCAGGTACATTAAAAGCGGCAGAACCTGCGGGGGGCTTTTCAAAATAGGCCAGCAGAACTCGCTGTTCTTTTCACATACAGATTTTTGGGGAATCTGCTGACAGTCAGAACAGATTGCTTTTGACATCTCTTTGTCAACGCAGCATTATAAGATGTGATAAAGAATTAATGACTGCAAAGATGAAGGCCCTGATGTGCTATATTGTACGGACATATGCTAAATAGTCAGTCTGTTGCATTGGGACTAGCATTCCTAACCTCGTGGCATTACTGTTGCATACGGCGGGGTCGTTTCAGTACATTTTTCACCACGTGGGAAAGAACATGGGTACACGAGGGTTGCTCAGGATGATTGCAGCCCAGGGGCAAAAATAAACAATCATTAAAGCAGTTCTCTTGCAGGCAAACCCTGTCATTGTGCTGAACATGATAAGAGCAGGTCTCAGTCTCATGCCAACTACTGTGCCCATTCAGCAGTCCCCAATTGTTCTGGGGAGGTGAGAGCAGAGGACATGGCACACTGGAACAGGAAGCAATGAAGCATGACATGGCCAATTATCGCAGAATCTTTTGTTTATTAATTTATTTCTCCTTTTTTTTGAACAGTGTAAGAGCTAACTACACTGATACTGTTTTTATTAACAACATGAGCTGGTTGTTTTACTTTTAATTGCCACTACAACTAATCAAAGACGGGGCGGAAATGCTGCTCGAGGTTTATGGGGATCCTGTAAAAACCTGATAGCTCTGGGGAGAGTGACGGAAAGGAAGCAGACGTCGCTGCTACTAGCCTGCAGTTACTGGTATTGTGATGACAGTAAAAATGATCTATACCCACTGTAGCTTTTCAGACAGCTTGCGAGTCTTCAAATGCTGAGTGTGGAACACAGGATGGAGGTGGAGACAGCAATTTATCTTCCACTTTTCCGAAGGAAATCACATTTGAAATATTATTTGTGCTGCTGCTTCTATCTCGGACATGGCTAGACTAAAGACAAAAGAAGGGAGAGATCATGCATCCCACAAGACATCTTAAAATCTTAACAGTGAACCGTCCACAATGTTTCTCCAAAGCTTGATGAGGGAGATGTTTATCAGTAAATGTTCCATAAATGCAAAGATGATGCATTTCAAGTAATTGTACATTCCCTGACAGCATCTGTAGGGATTTTCTGGGCCTGGCATGTTAAATTTATTAAGTCAGAGATCTAATTAATGTTAAATAAATGTACTTTTGCCGTACAAGATCAAACCATTCCTCTAGATCAATTAAGTGTCACTTGATAACATAATGAATTAACAACCAGGGGCTTTTGATTTATTTTGGGTGGAGACCTCGGGTTAGTTTTCACAGATACTGACAGCAGTGTAATTTCACTTCATGTGTTCAAGTTAATTGCCAAAATGTTGACGCAACAGTGGATACGGCGGACAGAACGCCAACGTGCAAGGATTCTATTAAGAGATTATTTAAAGCTGAGGCTACATCTTTTAAAGCTGCCAAGAAGCTCATATCTCCAGAGGTTTCTTTAGCTCTCAACTAGGTTGAAAAACCTATGCTGACTACATTGGAGGGGGGGGGGGGGGGGGGGGGGGAGCGCAACATACCTCCTTGGCATTGGTTTGGTCATTTTCAGTGCTTTTTATGCCATTAGAGGTAGTGCCTTTGATCTTTCGTCGCATATTTCCGTTTGAATTCTCTTGCAGCCAGAGTAAAGAAAGGCTTTAAATTGATGAATGAACTTTACACCACCTATTGAAGAACTCCGATCCCCACATTGAAGAAGCACAAAATGTGACATTTTGGAAAAGGTTCCAGTGCTATTCCGTTTGGATTGTAGGCCGCAGTGTGCATTTAAAAACAATGTTTAAGCTGAGACGTTAACATTAGATCAAATTAATCTCTGTCAACGTGAATGTAAAGCAACACCCTACTCTGCAGCTCATCTTTTAGACAACCTTGGCTTACTTAAGCTCATAAACTTTAACTGTTTAGTTCAATATCAATCTCACTGCATTTAGCATGTAGCAGCTTGTTTTCAGGAACTAAATTGCTGGTTCATGTTGGAATTTGGACATCTGGCCATGAATAACCATCTCTGTTCCATGACTTGGTCATAAAAAGACGTCTCAGTGAAAGAAAATATGTTTCGTCTAATTGACGAAAGTCTCACGGAGACTTTCATGCTCCCTCTGGCCATTCAACTAATTATTTTTATTCCCAGCCATCACCTTCTCTATCTTCCATCAATATGTACACATATTTTTTTTCTAATTTGCCTTTGCTTCCTGTCTTTGAGTCATTGTATTCCCAGCACAAACACCATTATCAGCAACACCTCAGTCCCAGTTTCGCCAAGTCAAACTTTACCATCACCATACGCAAGTTATCATCAAGTCATTTCATGGTTAATTTGTTCCATTCATAAGAGGAATCATATCACACTCTGCGATAGAACATTTTGTGCTGTCATTTAACTTTGAAGGGAATTGCTATGCTGCAGAACCGCAGCTGATACTCTTCATTAAGGATGTAGACAAGATAACAGATGAGACCCACTCATTGCCTGCCCACAACTTTGATGCAGTCATTAATATGCAGATTCCTTACAACTGAGGTAAGACGATTTTTTTTTTCTGACAAAAAAGGACCAATCCCAATATATAATGTGAAAGCAAAGAGAAGGAGCTATGACATTAATATTCACAATTATCCTCTCAAAGTTAATCACGACTGACTGAAGTGTTATGTTTTGAATTTACTACATAAGTTGTCTACTTTTCCCTCATCAAGATTCGGGTGGAAAAAAATGGGTTAGCTGATTAGGTTGAAGTTCAAGTATGTTTTTTAAGAGCCGGTGAAGAAACCAATACTGACAATAGTTTCTAAATGGGTGGTGTGTGATTCACGTTCCAAAATGATCAAAGACCTCATACGGCACGTGCCCTGTCCATGTCCGAGAAGTACTTGTTTTACATTTCCCCCAGTATTATACTTAAGTGTCCCCGTTGTTCCGTGGTGCGTGACGCAATTTGTTTTTCTGTCTCTGGATTGGCTCATATGCCTTTGCGTGCACAATGAAGACCAAGATCTTACATATTCCTTTGAGGTAGGTTTAATGATGCCCTGGGCACAAGCAAACAGGCAGCAGTAAGACACAGACAGGCCTCTCCGGTGTTGTAATCCTATAGAGGGCAACTGATTTTTTTATTTTTATCAAAGTGACTATAACATATCTGCACTGCAGTGGAGACAATATAAGAAAAAAAGACTTGGCAACCTTCATAGTTATGTTTTTTTCAAAAGTTCAAAGTTGGCAATAAGTTTTGCTACATTTTGCAATATGCACATTCCCACGAGCACAACTAGATATACTATTTTAAAAAGGTTAGTTGTTACCTTTAACATTTTTTAATACATCTTGGTAGCCACTTTGGAAACCATTAAGTTTGACACCACTTCCTGCAGACCTGCTCCTGCAAACCTGTGTTGCATTACAGTCTCTCTCTCTCTCTCTCTCTCTCTCTCTCTGTCACTGTCTCAACACATCATCATCACTTTCCAACCTTGGTCGCACCAGAGGCCCGGCAGCAGCTGTAGCGAATAAGTTGCCACATCAGAGGCTCTTCTTATAAGTTGATAGTCAGTAGGATCAAGCCACGGGGTGAGGAGGTGACAGAGTATTAAAAAAAAAAAAGGTGTGTTTCATCTAGGAATGGGAACTGATAAGATCGTGTTCATTCCAGGGCTGGAAGATCAAAAAATTTATATAATTAATTGCATGCTGTGTGATTAAGTTATCTAAATGAATTGCGAACACCAATATTTGTGAGGAGCAAGTTAAATTGTGCATCAAATAATACATGAATTAAAAAAAAAAAGTCCATTAGTGTATCTGTTCCTGCACACCGAGATTAGTACATACAATATAAGGTGTTCCTTTCTTTGCAATATATGCCACATAAACTTCTTCAACTATCCCCGTCAGAAAGTGAGGGGCTTTGCCTTTTTTTTTAAAGTTTAGCTCAAAAGCACACCGTACAAGCTTTTGAACATATTTGTGGGCTGTATGTAATCTATATATTTTATGTCTCTAGACTAAAAGGCGATGTCTAGAATAAATCACACCGTCTATGTCTGTATTTGAGATATACGTAGACCTATGTTTAGGCAAAGCGGTGGGTTTGCCACCTTTACCTGAAATTATCATTTTACAGAGATTAAAACTAGCACAGTTGTCGTCTTTCGTTAGGACATGAAGCCACGTTTGGACCATTTCTCCGTATTCACTAAAAGTCTTTCATGTTGCACGGACTCCTGAATCTACGCATTGTGTCAAAAACAAAAAACAAGCTGGCATTGTAAAAGGCTTTGATTAATTCAGGGGCATATGATTACAGTGTTCAGACAATGTGAAACCATTTCTCAGCCTGAACCACTTATTGTTTCACATCCCTCATTACACCAACAGGAAAGCTGAACATGGTTTGACTTTGCATTGTCATCTGGCTATAAGCAGCAGACATGCAGAATCTTTTCAGTTAGGAAAGATGGAGACAGCAGGTGAGTGAGAAATAAAGAGAGAGAGAGAGAGAGCGAGAGAGAGGAGCCAAAGGCCAGAAAATGAAGATGTCAAAAGACCTTAAACTCAGAAATAGCCTATTCAACATCCTCACCTTTAGAATGTGGTTAATAGTCCTTTACATAGAGCAGTGAAAGTGAATATTCTAACTCCAATTTGGGTTTTCTGATTATCAGTTTTAAGAATTATCTGTAACAGTGGTTGCCAGAATGGATTTGTCACGTGAAAATGTAAAATGTTTGTTGAGAGCAAGGTGGATCCACTGACAGTTGCTCTCAGTTGAACATGAAAGGGAAGTGATAATCGATCTCATCGATCCGTCGCTGTAGAATTTTTTTACGCCTCATACTTGCTGATGTGTTCTGTTTTTTTTCTCAGATGTTAGAGTTGCTCATACCGCCTGGAACTGCTTCCGCAGTGCTTCGCTGTGTCAATGACAGAGTGTAGCAGTTGGGTTAGAAGTGAGTGTGTAGATAACAAATAACGCATACCTTTAACGTGATACCTTTATCACTGACTCATCCAGCTATCTCCAAGTCCCTTCTCTGTCTGTCTAATACCAGTTGATTTGTATTCCCAGTACATTTGTTGTTTATATTTCCAAGACAATAAGGAGGGGGGGGGGGGGTCACAGCAGGGACCCATTGGTGGATATTTGTTTGACAGCCCTATCCCTATTCTTGTAAGGATTCATCTTTGTTGTGTTCTCTCTCACAATTGGCTCAACTGGGGATTAACTCAAAGTTCGGAATTTTTTAAAATAATTTTTTAGATTGTTGCTAATTGCAAACTAAACATCCACCTCATTAAGCAAGAACAGATCATCCACCTGCCTTGTGTCCATTTGATGCCTTTTTGGCAGTACGTCCGGTACATCAAACTGTGCAGTTTGATGTTTTAACAAGAGAGAGAGCAGTTCACTCAATCAACTATATTTCATTGAACTGCAACATCTTAAATAAGATGTAAGGGCACCTCAGTCAGCCGTCTAACTTCTCAGCCTCTGAAGCCATTGCTCTGTGTCTCATTCCCAGAGTATTGATGTCTTTAAGTGAGCTTCCCAAGTGCCTGGAGGGAGTGGATGCTGTATAGATTGCTTTCGGGGTGTTGGGACACAGCCTACAGGCTGGCCTAAAAGTGAACCTGTGGTCCTTCTGTCACATAGTACTGGGATGAATGATTTTTGGACAGAGTGTTATTTATGCTTTGTGTTCTTCTCCCTCCTCTACCAGAAAAACTAAAAAACTGGTTATATTTTGGACCCAGTGAGCGCAGTGATCAAAACACCTGTATTCCTGTATTGATGCAATTATTTAAACCACATATCATGCATGCAATGCAATGCATGGCAGCAAACCATGGTACCAGATAAAGGTGATGAGCTTCAGTTAATGTTCAGCGAAACCCTACAGCCTGGCTCTGAACGACTAGTTCAGATTTCTCTCCCACTGCGATGTCACAGTTGGATCCTTTTTGGGGTAACCCTGCCTGCAATCTGAGAATCTTCACTTTTCTGGTGAAGGGGCGTGACATTTCCTACACGTTTTGAAATCGGTTGACTAATCACAACAGACTGGGCCAGCAGGCAATGGTGTGTAAAAATGTCTGTATTTATATCCTGTTAAATTTATTGGAGTTTTTTTTTCTTCTTCTTTCTAGTTGTTTCCTTATTCCGCTGTAGTAATTTTAAAGAAGCACAAATGTTAGGATAACTCAAACAAGGATGGAACAAATACTGCCACCTGGTTGGTAACTCCTACTGGACCGAATTTAAGACGGCCGCATTCATGAGGATGCACATACTGTACAATCTGGCAGAAACACGATCTCAAAGAAGCATTATGGTCATATTCCAGCTGGATAAGCACTGACAATGGTTACAGGAGAGACTAGAAAGGAACTGCTCCAATAGAGAAGCCTGAAGAATACTCTGAAGAGTGTAGGCAGCTGAACTGAGGTAATTAGTCAGTGAAGCTCTTCGTGGTTAGGGGGCAGCTGACCGCTGGCCTTGCTTGCTTAGAAGAAAGGCAGAGGTACTTCCCTCTCTCAAATATGACTGTGATTAACATCAGCAATTACCTGCAGAAATTGCATCCCACTTTCTTCTTTCAGACAAAGAGAAATTAATGGCCTGCAAGGTGTGGAGCCTCAACCACAATGGGCTTTGCGTTATATAGTCAGGCCACTATCTGAAAGTCCATATAGAATAAACTATCAAACATTTAAAATGTTTGCATAGGTGGGGTTTTTCAACTTTCCACAATATAGCAGCAACACAACTGCTGTAATCTTTTGTAAAACTATAGCATAACAGGGGCAAACCGATCAAGGCATTAAAACACAATGGAGTAGAGAAGCAAGAACTCGTTTTTCACAAATCCAATTCAAACAACAGGCAAAAAGTTCCAGAAAATATTCTGAAAAATCATTCACAATTTTTAATTTATAATTAAAAGACCATGCATGAAGCAATGTGTCAATTTATAAAGAACTATTTTCTACAGAAAACATTTTATCCATGCCTATCTGTGCACACTGCACACTATCCAAACTGACATTTGTTAAGCTTCAAAATGTAGCTCTCTGATCTCTGCATTTATGTCTTCTGTCATTTAGAGTTGAGTTAATGAGCTAACCCCTTGACACATTGTGGATTTGTTGATGTTTACCTCCTCAGAATTTGGAAAGGTGGGGGGAGACGGGTGAACTATGCACATTAACGGGTATGCTACATGGACAGCAACTAATTGCAAAGACACATTTGGGGCCTTATTTGGTGATGGTGTCAGCAGTAACAGCCTCCCAGCCATTCGAGTGCCCATGTTAGTGTGAATTACCATAGAGGTCCCCCTGAAAGTTGTTCTTGTCTGACAGAGTACGTGTCTCTGTCAGTGAATGGAGGCTATAGAACTTAACATTTGTTTTTTCCTTTAACTTTGTACTGGAGAGATTTACACGGACATGTTCCTTTGAGGTGAGATAGAAATGCTTTTATCAGCTCCTGTGAGGGCTATCCTGAGATTCTTAACATCAAGCCAGTGCGCTGGAAGAGCTAGTAGAAATGTTATCATTATCCTGGGTTTTGTTGTTCCTTTACTGGTCCACCGGGGAATATTCTTGCTGATTACAAAGACCCCTATGGCTCCATTCAGTGCAAAAAGTGGAAATGAAGCAACCATATTACAACAGGCTATATTTATTCAAGCTATTAAAAAAGTATATGAAATCTGTGTACTGCAGTGCTGATTTTAAGGTAAACAAAAAATCTTGCACTCACCTCCACTGTGGTCAATGTTTTCCTGCCATTGTTTGGAAATTAATTTGTTGGTGATGTAAACAAAAATGCATATTAAAATAATAATTAGAATTGCATGTTTTTTGCAATCCTCCTGAATGCTATTGCTAATCCTAAACGTTTATGTAGCATAAAACCCATTTTTTTGAGTCCTTTAATCAATGAACATTCTATATTTGTCTGATTATGGCTCAGGCACAGGTATCGCCATATCACCCATAGCTAAAATCTCAAGGATATAAATAACTAATTTATCAAAAGGGTTAGGGTAGAACATACTGTGCTGTTCTCAAAAAATGTACTGAAACCATAGTGGATGACTTTGAGCAAGTGGTGGAGACATGATTTGTATGTGCACCTTAGGGAATGACAGACTGGCAGAGATCGAGAGACAAGTGCAGTCTACTGAGGGCAGTACATCTGATAAATACAAAAAAAGAAGAAGATTCTGTGAAAAGAGCTACAGTGGCAATTATTGGGTGTGAAAAAAAGATATATGTCCCATAAATGTATCTGGGGGCACACAGGCATCATTCTTCTATGATTCACACCTGAACTTCTGCCTTTTCCAAGTTCTCTGAATCAATGTAACTACTGCATATCTTAAATATTAACGTTGGTCTGGAAACCTGAAAACCAGGTCCATCCGAAAATTGATCTAGAATAGGGTGAGTTTGATCCCATGACTGACAGAGTATTGCACAATGGGAGCACTGCCTAAGCCTTTTCATTGACAACCAAGATGGCTGCTTCTGATGTGGAGAGGTCTGTTGAATCCTCTTCCAAGGCAGTAACACAATGGGAAAAACTGCTGTTTGCTGTTTTTTTGTTTGTTCCTCTAATTGATTGTAGGTCTGTTCTGTGACGGTTGATAGATCGAAATTTTAAATTGGCATCAATCACTACACTTGACCAGGTTGCCTAAGTTTTCCTTGACATCATTTTTCACAGGTCATACAAACTCTTACATGTAAAAGTAGAATACGTAATAACGTCAAGTTCAGCTAGAGACTCTCAATGCAGCAGTTACATTTGTCATAAGTAATATGGGCAGTTTAGCTGAAAAACACTCCATGAAAGAGCCGGACCATGATGGATTGTGCTTCGTAGCTGAGTTAATAATGAGTTGAAGGACCTAATGGCAGAGCCAGATACCATGCTGAGATGACAAATGAGTAGCATGCCAAATTGTTCTGACAACATCAAATACTGTCATGTGTGGGATGCCGTCTCCATAATCTACGGGTAGAAATGGAGAGCATACATTAGGAAGGATTCTTTTTGTGAAGTTCGAATTTTTTTGGGCTTCAATTGCAAAACATTTTGAGCTATTAGCGACAGCATCAAAAGCAGTTACCAGAGAAGGTCTGGACAGAGTATAATGGAGCAGGGAGCGGTGGGAGCGACAGAGTGGTTTGCTGTTGGGTCTCATGCTTCGTTTCCAGAACTTGCATATTGTAGCCTTAAAAATCATATTGAGTTCATGATTCATATACACCTAATGTTGCTGGTACCATGTTTGGTTAGTTCTACTTCTGGTTTGATTAGATTTCATAAATTCTAATTAGAGATAAATCATTTTGAGTGCTATATGCTGCCATCAAGGTACCTGCCTGCTGTTGTGTTTTAGCTGTTACTACTATCAAATTATTTTGGTATTCCATGTTCAATTAAGTCAATAACTGAAAACAAATAGAGAAAATCAATGGTTTCCTCACTAATATCATGAGAACTGGAGCAAAGCCCCAATTGGCTTTCAGTCATGCTTACTATTGATTGTGAGGGCCATAATTTACCTTTGTCCCACAGCTAGCTTTTCACCCCATTACTCTCAGCTCATGGCTCTTTGGCCAGAGCCAGTCTTGGTCTCCATCATCATTAACACCTGCCTGGTCATTAAATTGAGCAGCCAGATAGAGGAACAGAGATTATGGATTCCATCGTAGCGCCTCACATTGCCCTGGCTAATGATTTGTGTAAAGGTCTGATGCTTCGCATGGCAAAAGGCCAATCGGTACCAAAAAGTCACAAGCTAGGATACTGGAACAAGTGTCAGTGTGTCTGATTGTTTCCTACTTTCACCTCTGACATTCATTACAGAGCAGTGCACTCCTTACTGATCAGCGAAGCCTGAAGTTTAGTACGCAGTTCATTCTTAAAATGATGCAGGATGTTTTTACTCACCTGGAGCACATCAGGATTTCCTGAATGACACAACATATTTGATGGCACCAACCGTTAAAACAGGAAGGTAACCCCCCGGCTTAAAGCTACCATCTCTGTGTGTGCTGCTTTTCACAGATGTCGAAGGAACGTTATAACTACAGGACAAAATCTTTTAGACACAAATATAATGTAACTTGCACCTTACAGTTCAACTATTTCAAAAAATAACATTTTTTTTTTAAAATCACAAATATTAAATTCAATTTAAATGTACAAGACAACAGGACACATTGTAATGCTGCATATAATGCCTTACACACATTGCTACCTTTCCCAAGAAAAAGGGTCTGATAGATTCAAAGGTAGCTAACGCTTAGAGTCGTCCCTGGTCTCAGTCAATACATTCCACTTTGCAAAGCAGCGCTGCCAAAATGGAAACCGATAGCCTTAAGAGTAGAGCACTGACACATCAGGAAATAAATTAGGGTCCTCATCTAGATGGATTTAGCCCCATGTATCATTCAGCAGTTGGATAACACACATAGTATGCCTGAGAAGATGGGGAAAAAAAGGTCAAGCTGAGGGGATTAACGCTCCTCACAGCCAAATCCCTGGCTAAACATGTGGAACTGCTAGTCAGCATAAACCATGTAGACTGAAGATATTTGTGTTTTCAAGACGAAACAGGAAGAGGTGAGACATGATTAAGGCAAAAGAAATATGTTGTTGTTTTTTCCCCATGTAAGGATTTAGATGTATCAGTTGGTAAGTACTGTAGATTGAGACAATGCAATGCATATGTACACATACAGTACTCCCAGAACCCACAGCAGGAAAGGGAACATGGGATTATAGATATTACAGATTAAAGATATTGCATTGATTCATAAATAACAGAAGTAAGGAAACTTTAAATGTTCCGTCTGTTGAACTGTGGACTCAGGATATTTAAAGCCATAAAATTTAAGTTTTAGTTTTGCAGACTAAAGGAAGTATTTAGGTCGTATACACAATGATACTAATGTCTCTTTCTTCTTGACAGAAGGATTTTTGTGAAAGGGCAGAAAAACGTCAGGAGAAAAACAAAACAAAAAGGAAAACGACAGGATCCGTGTGAAGTTAGCAGGTGGCAGTCATCGATTTAAGAGGTACCTTGACTTTTTGGTGCAGAGTGGATTCAATCCCCTATTGATCCTCAAAGTGTCAGGTTCTCGTTGAGGAGGCCTACACCACTTCCTGCTGCAGTGCCTTGGCGGGGCAAGACTGCGCAAGTCTGAGCAAAACAGATGGAGGAGGGAGAAAGTGAGAGGCAGATTGAAGTTACTGTGTGAGCATGGTGTATCTGTGTGGGTGTAGGTCAACGAAGAGGAAAGCAATGGCACTGATGCACCAAACAGACCAAAATAAAACGTTGAGTGTGAAAGTCTTCACACATATGAGCTCAAGATTTGAATGCTTTTTACTATGACCTGACGTTGCAGCTCAGCACTGTCCGCTGAACTGCACACATTCAAAAGACGCCCAGCTGCACTTGGGTGGAAACCTGGGAAAGGCTGGACTTTATCCAAGTGACCTGTTTGTTTGTTTCTACATCATTTTTGCTCATCTGCTCACATTAGAAGTGAGGATACACATGATGAGCGGATGTGTGGTTTTTTGTTTGTTTAAGATTAATCCAAATTCCTTCTTTCTTAATTATGCACCCACCTTCACCAGCTCCTGTCTCTTACCACAGACCCTGATTCAGGTCCTGCATGTCTCCATCTCCCCTCTCTTCTCCGACTCTGTTGATTAGCTGGTCCGCTGTGCTCTTCCTCTCCAGCCTGATGTTTCTGACCCGCACAACAATTAGGAAACCGTTTCATCTCGCATCCCACCAAACGGGCGCAAATGTAAAAAATATTCAGCACCACTACAAAATACATTACACAAGGGACTCATATTCACACATATGGTTGATTTTCTGGCTCTGCGTCAAATAATGCTTAAATAATTGACAGTAAACTGTCTTTATTTTTTATGATTATTTTTGCCATCATTACTGATTAAGTTAAACATTTGATTTTGTCCTAGAGTTTCATTTTCATCTCTATGAGACTAATTGTAGAATGTACAAAGTTATATTTATATTCTCAGAAGATTAATGGTCACACTTCAGGGGGATCCGCCTACCTCCGGTGTCCATTTATCCGTTGCCTGACACCTGTGCGTATGCACCATCAAGTGTTACTGGCGAGTAGCCTGCTGCGTTATCTGATGTTCTGTAAATGTGAACTGCCAGCTACAATAACCGCCTGTGTCAACTTTCAAGTGGTAACTGCAAGTAACATATGCTGGGGGTTGTTGACGTCCTCCAAGTGGCAATCGCCAATTTGGGAGGTGTGTTGCAGCATGAGCAGTAAACACAACCTGCGAAATGTGACAAGCTTTTCGTAGGATTCAGTTGCTGGGAGGCATCACAGGCCTTTTGTGTGTCAATGTAGGACATCGGCTCTTCCTGTGACCTGGTGGGGTTATGAAATGATCTCATTGGATTTTTAAATCTTACAAAAGTGAAAGCCAAGTGTTTTGATGAAGATTCATGTCACCTGGAAAGAAGCCTTTTCAGAAATGCAGTCCACACTTCCTGTCTTTGCATTGATCTGCTGAACCGTTATATTTTGAGTAATTTGTTTTTATTTGTATGAATGTTCCGATCGTCCGGGTAAAGGTGGCTTTAGATATCAACAGCTATTTACAGACTTCATACTAATTAACAAACTTATTAAAATTTGCCATTATTAAGAACAGTGTGCCAGAGGCCACAAAATGTCTGCTTTTTTAGCCAAAATGTTTCTCTGGAGACCGATGGCCCCCGTAGCTGGCCACTTCTCCCCACTGCGAGCTACTCTGCTTGAATACTTTGCATTTTAGTCTTTCACATTTCATAGTATTATCTGTTGGTGTTGAATGGTTTGTCTTGCCCCAGTATCCTTTGGCATAAGAGCTTTTCAGAATGTGTTAACAAGCAACTTTTTTTGTGAAAAAGGGCAATGTTTAAGAAAGGAAAAGAAAATGTTGCAATGTAGCAATTACAGGGGACCACATGCACGTTAAATACAGTCAGACTTTAATATTAATTCAGCGATTTAATCAATGACCTCTTTTTTAATGTAATGGCAAAAAGATTTATAGACTTAGAGCCAACAATAAATCACACTAATCTAAACCATTACTTTGTAAAGTAAACCCTATTTTAAATGGGTGTCAATATGAACAGACAACAAATACTGTCCCGTTCTACACTGTATATGTAAACATCTTCTAAAACAAATGGCCGCTTAACTGACGGTTTGTTTCTGCCTGTTCAATCAGTAACTTGCATAATGTGGTTTGCATCACAAGTTTTGAAATCCAGCACAACTGCTATTTTTTTGTAAGATATCCAGACATATCACATTTGTTTCACCGTTTTTTTGGTTTGACAATAAAAATGAGCTCTGAGATGTGTGATATTATAGGAACTACAGAAAGCAAGAGCGTGAAAACCTGTGGCTTGCAATTCCACAGTCAAGCATTGCTCTTATCGCATCAGCCAAAAGCAATCCATATTGCTCGTGGAGATAAACCAATTGATTTTCAGCAAAGACCAAGAAAATTGAATAACTGCCATCTATCAACGATAATGCCCCCAGTTTATAAGTGACATTACTGTAAAAGTATTTACTGCACGTGAGCCAATGGATTCATTCTGTATCTTGTTGACAAATGTACAACTTTGAGTCACACCGGCATCAGCCGTCGATGGTAACAAGCGGAGTGGACTGAGAGTTTACTGTAGCAAAGAAATACCTGTGCAGGGGGACAGGGAGAGAAATCAATTCACAAGAGGATGCAGATAATGTCTGAAATGTCTGCTAACGTTAAATCACTTTTTATCTATGAGATGAGGTCTTCAGCTGGGGCTGTTTGATTTGGGGTGTCCTCTTTGACATCCAGGTCTGCAGAGGGGCAAGAGATGTACCGCATTTTTACAAAAACATCATCATACATACAGTCTGTGTGTTTTTCAGTATTTCATATTTTTTATTTTACTTGTATTTCTTTTGTTACCTCTCAAATATTATATGTAAGTTTAGTCCCACATACTAGAGACTAGTGACTAGTGATATACTTGTGATTTTCAGGTTCGGGTCGGGTTTGGTAATGTCACAATTACTCAGCAGTAAACACGTGACTTTTGAACTACTTATTAAAACAGGGTAGCCCACTTAACATGGTGCAGTGTAAAAATTAATAAAAATAATGGACAGATGATCTGGTTTGAGCTCTTTGATTCTGTGTCCTATTCAGTGTTTGAGTTCATTTACTTGAAAAGACCATGCAGCACCTATGCAATCTGAAATGGGCTTTTTCAGGCAGTAAGTAAAAGCTAAGATGGAAGACGTCAAACTAAATTCATCAAGAGGGATGTTTAAAACTATGGAAAACAATGCTGGGAAATTGATGGTATGGAGGCAATTTCATTTAGTTTTTAACGCAGGTAATAACGTCCCAATTATAAAATGTAAAACGAACACAACATATAGTGTATAACCATTTACAAAACATTGGGTACAGGTACAGCAATGAAAGATTAAATACATCAAAATTGTTTGCGTAAAAAGCACACTTACAAATTGTACCTTTTACAATATTTAACTCCCACTTGTTTTTTATGAGAGAAAGCAAGTTTTAATTCATGAATTCAGAAAAAATTATTCCTCTAGAATACTATTTATCTTATAGTGTAATGCAGCTGGATTTCTTTGCGTGACCATATTTTAATTAATAGGCCTAAGTCATTTTTTCTTTGCATGGATCTTATAAAAAAAATGATAGTGGTAGATATGTATAATTGCTCATGAGTCACACAGTAGGGCACGATTGAAGCAGACATTTACCAGGGCACTTGGATCAGGAATAACTATTGTGTGCTATACTCGTGCTGAATTTGGTGATTGTTATTTGAGCAAATCCAACTTTTTGTCATAAAGACGCATTTGCCTGTAGTGAAAAGCCATTACAACTATTACAAGTGCCTGGGGACAAATGGGGGTGTCACTTAGAGACAGATTTATTTGAGAAATAACATAATCCTAATTGTCCGGAAACCAGTATCCCATCTGCGTCATTGTCACCCATGAAATTAAATTTTCACAAGACTAGCTCTGAGTTGATAGAAAGTGCTTCAGGTACAAAAGGGGGGGAAAGAAAAATCTCTGAGTAGATTGCTTTTCACAATGGTCAGTTATAATGTTTTGGGACATTGCTTAAGTGATATTATTCTTTTAATGTGTATTTAAGTGCTGTGTTTATCAAGTTTAACCTGCAGTGACTACAAAGGTAGTTGTCTCGATGTGAATCACATCGCCAAACGCACCCTTAATGTGAGGGGCAATGGAGCGCTGGATGAAGCTGATGTACTGTACCTGTTGTGCTACGCAAAATTCAGAGACAACAAGAACTTAGCCGTTTAGATGCAGACTGTAAACATGCTTCCTGCCTTTTATTTCCAGCGGAAACCCAATAGTGATTGCGTTGCATCAACTGCCTGGAAGCAGTCCGCTGTTGTGCCAACACCTTTTTATAATGCTGGTATACTGTACATCAGATCTATACATCTAACACTGCAAATATTGACGTACAGTTTATTCAAAGCTGGAGCCACTGTGTGATATAATGTTTACGTGCACGTTTTAGAAGCATGGATCGAAGCTCATCGTGCAAAGAAATTGTGTGTTGTGTTGTTTCACTGTATTGGAGAGTACAGTAAGTTCTCCCCTGCATTTGACAAACATCAAAACCATTTAAAGCAGTATTACATTTTTCCAATGAATAACATTGATCAATATATTGATTAATCGATAGTCTCACATGAATTAATCACAACAACTGTAGCTACCCATGCTGACTTTAACAAGTTGGGTTTCGGATTAACATCAGCAACCACATACGACTTATACTTATCCTGTCTTATGAGGACACTTGCCTGTGTCCTTATACAAATATTTTCAGTCTCACAGTACAGTTTGTGCCTTGTCATTTTTTTTACTTCATTTTTGCTCTGTGATTCTATTCGTGTTGTTTTTGCCGTTTGCAGATGTGGGAACTAAAGTGAGTTGTACAGCTGTGACTGACCAGCAGCAGGTAGGCTGCCTTGCATCACTGGCGCTTGTGACGGAGGAGTGGAAAAATTCACATGCACCTTCGGGGCTTCCCACAAGCACATGGAGCAGTCAGCCAGAGGGGAGACGTAGCCAGCTATTGGGGTTCGGGGGTATGCCCCCCAGGAGAAAGATTCTGGTCCTAAAAGCCCAAATGTGACAACTGATCTTAATTCTTCAGTGTGTTTACCCGATTGGGAAAATGTGGTGTGTTACTGTGGAGGAGGGTTGAGATTTTAACAGCCAATGTAATAGGTATTTACAGAATCGGCTTTAAAGCCCAGACAGTTTGTAAAACCTATTATTATTTCAAACGATCCCTATTCCTGACTGATTAGAACTGTTAATTAATGACTAATCATGTATTTTTTCACCTTCACCGTTGGGTTTATTGAAACATGCTACGATGACGGTTAATGTATCGTTTTACCAGATACATGAAGGCTCTGTTATGCAACAAAGATAAACAATTCATATTTCTCAACTGAGCGTGAACGTGCACATTCATGTACAGTAGAGCGCGTGGGGGTGGGACTGATACAGACAGATGAGCACAATTCTCTATCATCACACACTCACATTGTTATCGTAAATGTACACACAATGGCAAATCATGTTTTTCAAAATTATGTCAATTTAAGTAGCTGGAATTATACCGTTTTGGTAGCTGGCTGTTTGACCAGCGACTGGCACCTATGGAAAGCTCTATTGAAACCAAGATTCAGCCCTCTTTCCCACTTTTTTGAAACTTTAGGGCAGTTTTGCCAGTGTAACACTGGAGAGAGTTGCAGGTGAAATAGATATGATTGTACTGTAATTAAACCGACCGACACACATTGTTATTGAACCTATGGAGTTTAACAGTATGGGACAAAAAGCTGATGGCAAAACATGGAGGGAAAGCAGACGCTATAGTGGCTGTAACATGTTCACGTAAACTCACAAACTCGATTTTAAAACAGCAATTTATTGGGATCAAACAATACGTCAGCTGTTTGGACGGTTAAGGGACAACCGCATCCCCTACATCCTTGTATTTGATCTCCCATCAATCGTGCTATCCCTGAATTCAACCTTTAATCCATTGGTTTAAAGTGGAAGACACAGATATGAGAATAGAGAAAATATATCGAATGTGTCACCAAAACAAACAGCGAGCGGAGTCAAACGTACTGTAAGTCAACCATTCACTTGTCTTTTAAAACATTGTTTACCTCGGCAGGATTTAACTGTTTTCTGGTGAGCTGGATAAAGCCTCTCATCTCCCCGCAGTTAAACAACATCATGTGAACTGGCTCATGAAAATTGAGACATCCAGCACAATGCAGCGCTATATTTCCATAAGTCCCTCTTCTCTCAATCTGCTTCCATGAAAATCCTTTTTGATCGTGTGCAATCCCTCCTCAGCACCTGGCTGCTGACCATTTTCTACTCACAAATGTCCGTTTGGCACGAAGAATGCGGCAGACATGATTCTGCGTCACATTTCCAGGCTAGAAGAATTGGGCTAAGATACCAGCTGTTAAGCACGGGGAGGCTAATCAGTTTAGTAGAATGCTGAGGATTATGCAGTCAAAGAAGAGTTGTTGTTCTGAGCACAATATACTGCAAAGGACAGCACATCTGCTGCTGGTGTCTTTATCTGGGCTATTTCTCCTGTTCATTCTGGAAGCTCGTCTTCGCTCTTGTTGTTTGCCCGCCGCTGTTTACCACAGGCTTGTCATGAAGTAGGTGTCCAATTAACTGTGGATTTGGTGGCATGTGCTCTCGCGCAAACATCATCCGTGAGCTTGTTTGGCAGGGTGTGAGGGCTTTAGGTCAGCAGTTTTCAAATCACTCGGCTGAACGTGCTGCATAATACATCGCGCGTCTGCATGTGACAAAAAGATGGAGACAGGCCGTTTGAGTGAGTGTTTGAAAGACAGAATTTATATATTGTTTATATGCTATCTTTATAAACGGTACAGAAATAATTTTGAAAAATGCTAATAATTGGGAGTTTTGCTTGCATTTCATTGTCCTATGCGTCATGTCGCCTGACAAATCATCAGTTTATCCGCCTTATTTAATTGAGGTCATTGGCAGCAATCCACCGCTTCATTAAAAGCAATGACAGATGATCCAAGAATTAACCAGATCTCTGCCTCAGCTAAGGAGGTTATGTTTACATTGCCATTTGAATGTCTTGTAAGCAGCATAACTCAACAATGACCGATTTACATGGCATTTTGTGCGGCGCGGTGTGGGGCATGACCGAAGGGAGAACCCATTAACTTTTGGAGTGGAATCCCAAATAAATGGGTGGATAAAGGAATTGGGGGTTTTTTCCACTTTTTTTTAACATAGCAAGATAGGGCATAAGCCTTGGCAGAGGTATGCCCACTCCAATTGCCCTTTGAGTTAACTATATGTTAGCTTCTCCTTGGAGTTTAAGATCATACACCACATCGTTGTCTGACCTGCTCACCCACAGAGCTGGGGAGGAATTAAGGAGCCTCTTTTGTAATGTCTGGTTTCACTAATGGTAGCTTTTCCAGATCCTTTTCCAAAACGGCTGTATCATCAGTTTGGGAAAAAATAATGATTTGGCCTTTGTCTGGTTCAAATTCTTGGCGTCAGGGAGTATCGGAGCGGTTCAATTAGGAGGACCGCTTCAATCCAGCCTTTGACACTGTACTTCACAAGCCCATGTGGTAGAAGCATGAGGTGATGACGAGCTGCTTTGGTCTTCTTTCTGCAAATAGTTCGAGAGTGGCCTCATGAAACGAGGCCCCAAGGTTGAGACACTGTGGGAGCCTGACTCGGGCTCCGTGTGCTACAAGCAATGATGCAATAAACCTTTGTTTAGGGGAGTACTCAAGCAGCATTACATTGTGGCAGTCACTGAGCTCTCAGCATGGGGCCAAAGGCATGAGTATCCTCCTGTCCTTTTGACTGTCTCTTGCACAACGAGATGCATTTATCCTGTTTCTTTTATATCTGAATGTTTATTTACCTGTTTTTTTTTTTTTATCCCTATTATTAATGTAGTCTGGCAGATGGATTTACCTTCATTTTCCCCTCTCGGTCTGTTTATGTTTAAAGTACTGACACCTTCCCGATGCTGTTTCCTTTTGTATGTATCATCCGAGCTACATTCGTATATAACTGATCGCACTGACGCTGACCCAAAAGTTGCTGTGATTTCTTTGTGACCTTTTAAATAAATAATCTCCACGTTTCTGTACTTCCTTTTTTTTTTTAAATTCACTTTTCCTTTGTGTGTGTGTGTGTGTGTGTGTGTGTGTGTGTGTGTGTGTGTGTGTGTGTGTGTGTGTGTGTGTGTGTGTGTGTGTGTGTGTGTGTGTGTGTAAAAAAAGAAAAAAGGAAGAAAGCTGAATTTGCTTTTTGTCTTTTCTGTTTTATTCTCTTTGAAGAGAGACAGATGAAAAGGAGAAAATTAGGGGAAGTGGGGGTAGCTTTCATAAAGCCACTCCAGGCAATATGGACTGGAGGCTGGCAACATCTATATATGAACCTGAGCTACACTAGTGAATGGAGTTTCAAAATATGTTGTGTATTGTCATTCCCATCAACTACTCAACTGGTAAGTTGAAAGTATTTTCTTCTTCCATTTGTTATGTTAATTTATTTCACTGAAATGCATAATGATTATAATAAAGCCCTTACATTTACAGAAGTTACCTTCTCCATCTATGGCCTACAAAAGCACACGCACACACATGCACGCGCAAATACCATTGTACCAAAGCTCTTAGTAGTTCTGACCATTATGGCTCCATATTTGAGACGCTGTAAAGAACAAAACCATTATATCCAACAAATCAATATTACATTCTGTAATTTCAAATCTATCACCATGTGGCTCACTAATGCAGTCCATCAACCGCTGATATTTTGAGGGCGAGCTGCATGTATTTGGGAAATAAAACACGGGCACCGCTGTGAATCAGCAGCGTTACCTGGAAATCTGAGGAGATTGTCGCAAATTTCAGACGTGCACACGTCGAATAGATTGACTCTCATTACTACTACTAACAATGCATCAACACAGGAATATTTCACCTAGATGCTGCTTTTCTCCTTTTAACCTGAAAATTAGTAAGTTCAGTCATTACCAAACCACACTTGGCCACAAGAAATGATTGTTATTTCTGCTTGTTATGGTGCATGTGATTTAATTGAGCTGTGGATCAATGCAGCTGGGCCTAAAAGCTTCATTTGGCATGTCTGTGTCATCAGTTGAATCGACATGCACCAACTTCAACTTTCCCTTTGTGTCTTTGCACAAAAAGAAGGCGCCGCCTGGGGTGTGGGCTAAGATACACTGCTGCAGACGATGACTCAAGCGCCCTTTCAGTCTTGGGAGTTCAGACCACGAAATTGAATTGAACATGTGGAATAATTCATGATAGAGGATGTGAAGTCGGTTCATAAAAAAAATGAAATGGTCTGTGGTGATGTATTACACAACCTGAAGGAAACTTGATAGGGTTTCATTGCGAACAACTAACTAGCGACACACGCATAAACAGGATAAATTAAATCAACTTTGAGTTTGACAATGATACCTGTTCAACGTGTCCAAGCAGGACATTCACAGTTTCTGGTATGAACGTAACAAGGACATAAAGACAGTGGATAAGCATTAGAGTGAGTTGAGCCTTGTTGACAGTGTGGCCTTTTGTTCCTCGCGAGGACAGTTCCTAGATTGAAGTGATCTGACTTTAGAGCCCAGCCATTTATCTTGGTCAGTCATATCTGATCTGTGGCTGTCAAGTGGAGACGCAAGCACAGGGTCCCTTGGAGAAATAAACTGCTCGGAGTGAAGTGAAGGGTCTATTTTATCTCTCAACCATGGAAGCCGTGTTTTTATTTACGATGAGGTGTGTAGGTTTCTACACTAGAACGATTGAATGTCCAACTAATAACATTAACAGACCTGAAATGATTTGTCACTTAATGAAGTGATAGACAGAAATTGACATTGACTTTTATTTTCATGTGTTTTCCACGAAGATTTCCAGTTTACTTCACCTCTTTCCAAGGACCCCCTTTAAAAGATAAATGAAATACATTTTAAAAAATGTAAAGGTTGTACCGGCACAGTTTCAGCTCAGCACTGTCATTCCAATTTAGGCGGCTGTGAACGGATCCTTTTGGCCGTGTCTTCCGTTACCTGGGCCATTCCTAAACCACAGATGATAATCCTCAAGGGGCTCCTCATTAAGTCTTTGCTCCAATTAAGCCGCACTCATTTTGCAGCAGCACAATTGCTCTGCAGCGCGGTGCACAAATCCTCCAACAGTGGATTAGGCTGATCAGTGGGTGGCATGAAAAAAGCATCAGTGGTAAGTCAGTGGGAGAGGTGAGCATTTCTTAGGTGTCAGCAGCCACCGCTCGCACGTCTTAGTGGTGTGCATCAAACAGTGTGAGTTCAAGGAAACGGTATCAGATGTGAAATTATATTAAATTTGTAGCCGTGGATATGGCCTATTTCAATGGTTCAAAAGTGGCTTTGCAAAGTGGAATCACTGAACAAGCCAATACTGCTGAACTTGGGTAAAGTGAATAAATTCCCATCGAGACTTTCGAGGCCAAATTTACTTCATCCTTTAAAGTTTTGTGACCTCTTATTACTCCAGTGGAAGTATGGATGAGAAGGGCTGGATACGTTGTCTTCACATCTTGACTCCTCGCTACCGGTCTCTTTAATAGATATAATGTGTATCCTGAAGGTGATACAGTTAGAAATAGTCTGAAACATTTTGAAAGGTTATGTGTTCACTCTGAAGGAATCAAGAAAAGGAAAAAAGAGGAGAAAGCAGTGATAATTAACAGAACAAAGAGACAAAAAATGATGTTCCTGTAGGTTTTACTTGTGTAATCTATAACTGAAGTATTTTTCAGTATGGCAAAAAAAAAGCAAAGCAAATTGAATACAGTATCTCTTAGTGCTACATTGTGGATTATGAAATATTATTTCCCAGTCCCTATCTTCTACCAGTCAACAGCAGAATTTATTGGTAAGCTTCTAAATTCCCTGACCACATGAGCAATTACAGAATCCTGATGGCCAATGAATCTGACCGCCAAATGCTCACTGAAATCTGAAATTCTTGATTAAGCCACCATTGTGCGACCTTTAAATTGGCATATCACGGCTTCGTTAGCTTCTTACTTAGCATTAAGTATGTTATGAACAAATGCAATAATGTTTGGTTGACCACTCCACATAAATGTGCCAAAAAAAGAACACATTGTCATTTCAAGTGAATTGCTTTGACTTGTTGATACATGAAATAGTTTGATTTTCTTAAGTTAAAGAAGGTGATGTTTGACCAGACATCATTTGTTGCTATATGCTCTCCTGTAAGGTAGCTAAAAAGGTTGGGTTTTTTAATGCCGTCGCCTTGAAACTGCTGCATTTTCACAATGTGTCTGTCAGTCGGTCAATAAGTTGCATTCACTGTCCAAGGCTGCACCACAACATTGAAGCGCAAGCCCTGCAAATGCTTCTCACCTGTCTTCGCCGACTGAGATGACGGTGTAATGAGCCGTCCTCTAGCAGCTGTTTAAGCAGAAAAAAAATGATCGAGATTGACCAGGCGAGGAGATAGACACTATGCATATGTCATGTGGGTCTTTTTCTTGCCTTCCACCCTGGTGTGGTTTAGCTAATGTACCTTCTTGGACTGACATTTCTTCCAGGATGTTTATCCCGGATCGCTGGGCATTTGTGGTGGCTGAGTCGGTTGAAGTTGTGCGCCCACTCTCCATGTCTGTTCTTATTTGTGTTTCTTTTGTTTTTCTCTCAGACCCGGGAGTAAGTGACCTGTGAAGAGAGTCACGCGGGGATTTTCTAAAGGACTTCTGTGCTTCTGTAAGAGTGTATGGTCATCTGACATTGGGAAGCCCAGCAGGTACGTCAAGATACATTTATATCTTCTTGTAATTGTGGGGTGGTGTTTTCTTTTAATTTCAGTTCTTTTGTCACTTTGGGGGAGTCAGGTTTGGATTAAAAGGTTCTGTTTTGAATTTTTAAAAAAAGACTAAATAACTGAATGAATATGTTAAACAATATTGTAAATTTGGTAAAAATTGAAAACACACAAACATGCTAATTTGAGCATAACACACACACACACACACACACACACCAATTGTATACAACAGATCTCATCCGCACAGTTTGTGAAGTTAATTTAAGAGATAAAGCTCTGAAACAATAAGTCCTATTTAAAACAAGTAATGAAAACAATACAGTGTTTGAGTCAAACATGAATTACAAACAAGATATGTATTTAAAATGAATATGTAGCCAGCAAACCTGATTTTACTCTGCCATCTGCTGCAGTATATGGCTCTCCTGACAGTGAAGGCTCAATTACCCCTAGTTTATTATATTTCACAGATAATTAATGTGTGTTATCCTCAACTTGTGCTTGAAATAGATTTTTTCAGCATTGCACAGCCTAGTCTGATGATGAATATTGCCTCTTTTTTTTATTGTTTTACGTTTTTGGATTTGTCTGTAAATCACTGTTATATGTGCTGCTGCTGAGTTGTTGTTTTTTTTTACTCCTGGTTAAATAAAGGTTATAATTATAAAAGAATTGATCACAACATTTGCAGATGTACTTTGCTGAAATTGAGATATTAGCAACTATATAATCTTCTAGACTTAAACGGCTTCCCTTGCCACAGTGTAAAAGCCTTATGGTGTCACATTTTAAAGAACGGCCTCATTAAATGAAGTTTGCCCATGATACATTGTTGAACAGGGTGTGTATATCTGGGGAGACATAAAAGAATCGTGTCATGACAATTGATTGTTTTAATATGTTTTAATATTAAACAATTATAATAGGAATAAAAATCAATTATTTCACTCACCCGGTTGATAGTGCTTTTGGGGATTTGACCTAAACATTTGCTTTTGTAAGATTTTGTGTAGAGATGCTTTTGGCAAACAAGCACCTGTCAGAAGTTTGTATCTGCGATCAAAACAGGAAGTTAGACTCACTTCCTGCTTTGTGGACAGGCTTGTCTTGTTGGATTTTTTTCCATTTGTAATTATATTTCTGGCAAGAAAAAAGGGGACAAAGTGGGAAAAAAAGAGAAAAAAAGTTTGTTTCAACATTGCTTCCCAATGCTTATAGGCATCAAAGTGACATTTTCTTTCCAAAGGGCAGAGATGACACAGAATGACTGAACATGCTGAAATGCCTGCTCTCAAATGCCAATGCTGCATGTTTCTGGTCGAAACCTAATGGGTGCGGTTAAGTTTTCCACCATTTGCCTGCCATGTCACTTTTCATGCCTCTGGGCCAGCGTCAACCATGCCATTACATTTTTGTGGGCTTGTACATCCGTCTCTTAGTGCGTTCGTATGTATGTCTGGATGTCCACTATATCTCAGGAGCACCTCGAGGTATATCTTCAAATTTTGTTCAAATGGTAACCTGGAGTCAAAAATGGACCGATTACATTTTGGTCGGAGGTCAAGTTCATGGTGACCTCACAGGTGCGATGCTTCGGGAACGACTGGAGGTAATGTCATTATATTTGGCACAAACATTCACTCTTGGATGAAATGATTTGAATGTGGTGGGCAAAGGTCAAATGTCAAGAACAGGTCTGTCTTTTGACCTGGCGACCTGGTAACTCTGTGACGCCTTTGACGGAAATTATTCAAATAGGGCACGAACATTCGCTCGGACTTATCGAAGAACCAATTAGAAGCTGATGGCCATAATATAGCGTGAAGTTCCATTTTGCCCCAAAAAGGACAATTCTGTAACGGCACCCCATCATTTATGAGTTTGCACACACACACATAATGCAGCCGGACTGGGCGGCGGAGTCATAGGCCCGCAAGGCGGTTATTCTAGTTCAATAAATGCACCGAGGGAACACGTGGCAAGAAAGACTGGCAATGGTTGGAAATTAATGTGATCACGTTGGGGAAGCGACTGTGCTGAACGACGTGTGGAAAGAAAATGTGTCTCCCCGAACCCCCTCGCTGCCGTGGGGCATAACACAATTAGACTTTAGATTGTTTTTTTTCCCCTTTCCCTCTGCCCATCTGATTTCTGCCCTTGCCAGGCTATTCTCTTTCATCTGCTTTATTCCTCTGTGTTGTCATAATGTAGCACACCCTGAGTGCTCTCACAGATCACTGGTACAGCTTATCAGTGAAGTGGTGCCGCTCCAAATTGGGTCCCTTAATTTAGTCTCTCCACATTCATTCTCAGGATTACACTTTCAGGGGAAAAGGGTGTAGTGGCAGAGAGGAAAGATAAACATACTCTAGGTAGAGCAATCTAGAGGAGTCCATGGAAATCTCATGCATAGTTTTGGAACTGTTGGAATCCATTAAAGCTCATTTAAACACATTACCTGCAATAAAAACAGATGATGAACAAATATAGTACAACTGTAAATAGCCTTCCCTTATTATGTATGTATTAAGGTTATGTGATTTACTTAAATAAAACACAGGGTAATTAGACAATTTTGTTTCTATCAAAGAGATTCTCATCACTAAAATATATACTGTATTTTTTTTTTTACACAAAATAGGAGATCATATTTTAATACACGTGTTGCAACAGGGGACATGTAATATTGGCCTACATTTGAAGTTGCAGCATTGTTAACCTCCACCATCTTCAAAGGCTCAACGTGAATCGACACGTGCACATGTACGTCATCTAACGGCCAATAAATCATGAGGATATTCATGAGATTGTTTTTCAGCTACTAGTAATAATGGTCAGTAATTATATATATATATATTCATTAAAAATTATTACACCAATCCTTTCAATTTAAACGGCTACAAAATGTAAACTCTGATTAAAATACCTTCTAAACAATATAATAAATGGATTGAAAGGTGAAACGGTGAAGGAAATATCCACACGCAGGAGAAATGGATGCCAGTAAAATCTTTCACAGAATGGTTCACCAACCTTGATGCTTCTGCTGCATTATACTGTTACAGTTTATTGGCAGTAAGGGTGTGAAGAACATGGGAAGGCCAATGTGGCCTCTTAAGTGAATATTATTTTTTTACTACATTTACTCTACACAAAACCTGACAAACTGTCCTTGTTTGCTTAAACATGCTTAAAAAGTGAAAATGCCGTGTCCATGTCAAACTGTTGCCATGTCTATGGAGGATTGTAAGTCTTGGCTCTCAAACTTGTAAGCTGCTTTGCAGAGTCCATGCTTATTTGGTCCCAATATTTTTGGTTACAGCTCTCGTGTGTGGATCCATAATACAAATTATATGCAGTCAGACTTAGAAGTATTGCATTTTCTGAACATTACAAAGGGACAGGAATTAGACGATGGAAACATGCGAAAACAATACATGGTGTCATGTGGAGTACAACAAGTGGCTTTTCTATCTCACATATTCGTTGAGGTACCAGTGGAAGGTGCAGTACACGACAGGCACACACTTAATATTCGATGTGTTTTCACAACAAGCGTAGTAGTTGAAGTAGAGTTGCATACAGCGACTGCACCTGTGAGGGGAGTCCAAATTGTGCCTGGTAATTTTGCTAAATTTAATGAGTATGTTTACCTACTGCCTGGCTGCTACATCAGGATATGATTCCTTTTCTTATTTGTTGTCAGATGCTGATATTCCATGTGCCGTTTTAAACCTGAAAAACAGAGCAGCTGTCTCCAAATATATATATATATATATATATAAAAATGTTAGCATCACTCATGGATGTGAGAGTTTAGACAATATCCATCTGTGGCCACACTTTAAAAGGAACAAACGGGATCATGATTAAGTCATTAAGGCCACATCTGCCAGCCTAATTCCTTTTTAATTTGCAGAGAACTCCGCTGTATATTGGCTACAGTGGATGTGACATTTTAATTAAGCACGGGCTGTAAAAATGATTACCACGAGGTTGCAGAGGGCTACCCCTCATATCACTGTGGAGAATAGCAACCAATGGCTACCACTGCAGAACCGGCACACCCCAGAAATCACACCGACCCTCCCCGCTATCATCCGCAATCTGTGTTATACACATTTGAGACAGAAGTGAAATTAATTTGCCTAAGTTGAGGACAAATATACTCTAGTGCTTTCACATGAGTAAAACCAGCATTATTTTATGGAATACTTGGACTTTTCAGCTGAGGATATTACATCAGTTTTTTTTTGGTTTTTTTAACAGTAAATCCTTTCTTGAGATTTTCTTTTTTTTCTTGTAATTCCGCCGTTGGCATAAACACTGGGACTGGAAATAAAGCTCTTCAATTAATTTGACACACAGAATGCCAATTTGAAATGCTAAACCCTGGAAAGGTGATGGTAAATACTGTATATATATATATATATATATATCTATATATATATATATATATATATATATATATATATATATATATATATATACTGTATGTTTAAATACATGATTTGTGGTTAGCATGGATAATTCCTTGTTTATTGCATGAGCAAAGCGTATCTTCGTGTGCAGGCAGGCTCGACAAATGTAGAATTACCAGAGATGAACAGTAATAAGAGAGAGTATCCAACGGAGAGTTGCTGGTTTGAACCTCCGGGTTTGCTGGTAACGTATGAGCTGGTAAAGTGAATGATTTTCCACTCTCCCCTCAGCATCTTGTGTCTGCAGTGAAGCCGTTAAATTATACAAGGAGGACGAGTGGGGCTGTGGCGAGTTGCTCCGCAGTACATATGTACTACTCAACTGTAGTTCTGTGACAGAAGTATTTTGAATCATTTGCAATACATTTTAATATAAGAGTCCTACTCTTGATGTAATGTCTACAGTTCAGTGGGTGTATACAGAAAGCCCGCTAGCTGCAGAACTTTTAAGGTCTTAAAAGAATATGAGGGAAATTTCTATTTGCTAGTTGAAGTGAAGTGAATATGATTGTTCGCGACAGTAGGATTCATGAATATGCATGTGCAGCCGAGGAACTGCTTTGTTTATCTCTCCACAGCTTCCACGCACAGCGCCACCTAGCACCACGTGGTATTATAATGATACACTATTATAATGTCATTGTAATGATACAAAATCTTCCAGTGACATTAAACAGAAACTCGTGAATTGGTTTGATGAGAAGATTTTGGTGCGGCGGAATGATGGAAATACCAGACACAACCCCCAGCCTGCAGAAGCACTGAGCAGTGGTAGCATGCAATTATAATTGACTGGGGGATTTTAGGATTTTTCACTGCACGTCCCTGCCAAAGCGGAGTTTGACTGGTACAGTGAGTGGGATGTGGCAGACAAACAAAAGAGGGGCTACGACTGTCTGAAAGCGGTGATGTGTTAGTGGAGTTGTCTGTTCTGACTAATGTTGCAAAGCCAAGGCAGAGAGGAGCAGTCAGCTCTGTGGACAGCTCCGCGCCGCGCTTCGTTCTCCTCAGGACTTTGGGTAGCTCCCTGGGGATCTGTCCACAGTCATAGACAGTTCATCTTGTTTATGTACTTGGCAAAAAGGCTGTTTATTTCTCCCTCTTCCTCTTCGCCTTCACTTCACCTCTCTCCTCCTTTTGGAAACCAGCATTTACAGACGAACGCGACTTTCAAAGCAATCCGAGGGGCCGGTTTTTATGAACTGGGATTAATAGGTCAGTGAGCTGACTTTGTGCTTAACTGGTGGCGCTGGCCTTTTTTGGACTCATGAACTCACTTCCATGTGAGGTTACCATAGCAACCCGTTACTGAACTGTTCCAGGGCCTATAAAAGTCCTGGCTTCTGACCAATCGCTTGTCTGTCCGGCTCCCTCTGGAACATATGTTCTGAGTTTAAAATGGCTTCCCCCAGGCTACATACAAATGAAATTGGATGGCGAAGCTCTGCCTTTTCGTTCACACGGAGACGCACATTTCGCACACTAGCAGTCATGGCTGCAATAGGAAATGCATATAATAAGGATGTACCAGTCAAACCGTGCTACAACGGCTTATGTGTGGGGTTAATACTTCACATAATATTTTCAGAGATGCACTCAAAGAAAGATGTAGCCCCTGTCAGATGTGACACCACGGCAACAGTATGACACTTTGTTAATGCGAGCGCTCATGGGCTTTTCATGCCCCTGCTATAGACAGGGCCTCTAACAAAAGGAGGAGGCCAGTTACTAGATGACGTTCGCTGTTGCAAACTGACTGCATCTAGGAAAAATAAAGAAAATCAGGTATGCCAACAGTGACTGGCTCAATGTAAAGTAATGCTTTCACATTTCATTACTGCAGCCCTGATGAGCATTGGGTCGACATCATGAATTGAAAATCTTTTTATAACCTCAGTGTGACAGCACAATATTTCATCCTATGCTTGAAGTGGCTCATCTGGAGCTGTCCGTGTTGCATGCGACTGCCGGTTTATTACAAATTAAATCCCCGCAGTGTGACTGCAATCGTATCTTTATCGGGACATTCGTGGAGTTGAAGGCGCAGATAAAAGGCACGGTGATACTGGTAAACAAGGATCACCTGCATTAAGTTTAATGAAGTTCCGTGCGACCGGTTCCTGCAATTTATTTAGTTTGTCGTTGTTGTTTTTTCCGCTCGCAGTCAATACACAAAGGGAGAGCAAATGTCAACGTTCCCATGTCATTACATAGTTATTGCAGAATCGTAGAATCTTGGGTGACAGGAAACGAAATCACGCCGCTGTAACTTTTTGGTTTCACTAAAGCTTTTACACGCCTTTGCTCCCCTTTTCTGCATATCAACATGACTCGTTCCCTCTCACACAGCCATAACCCGACCAGGGAGTAACTGAGTCATGCAGTGTCCAGTGTGGAGGCTTTTAGTGGAATCTCCTTGCATTACACGGACATTTTCTCACCAGAGTGCTTGGGGACAGAAGTTCAAATAAGAGGATATGTATTTCCTCTTCTTCTTCTTCTTTTTTTTTTTTCAACGCATGAAAATACACATCCCAGGGGGGATAAGTTAGACGGTTTTGAAAAGTAAATGCATTTCCGATTTTCCGTAGCAGTTGCTAAGATTTTTTTTTTTAAAGGTAATGTAGCTCGAATGTTCCGCTTTTTATTGCAGTTCAACATGGAGTTCGCTATCTTGATGTGAGGCAGCAGTATTTTTATGCGTCTGTGCCGGGGACAGCCGTGGCTGGAGGCATTATGTTTTTAGGCTGTCCGTCTGTATGTCCGTCTGCCTGTCCCATTCCGATGAACTCGATATCTCGAGAAAACCCCTCAGAGAGATATTTCTTCAAATTTGGCACAAACGTTCACTTGTGCTCACGGATGAAACGTATGATTTTGGGAGTCAAGGTCACTGTGACCTCGCAATACACGTTGTGGCCATAAATCAAGAAGTCGTTACGTGAAATACGACACGAATACACTTGATAGCTTAACAAACCCCTCACTTCATTCATGAGGCGAGACAGACAAGGATGTGTACTGCAACTTGACTGGTTTGCGGATGGGTATACGAGCACAAGGCACTGATTCTAGTCAGATGTTGTGGATTAATGGAGGGTCTATGAATACTTTCTGAATTACACATGAGGAAACAATTTTCCCCTTTTATCGTGTTTGTATTGTCTCCTGTGAAAGCTTCACAGCCACCGATGCGTTTTATGCCTTCAGATGCTACCGCTGCACGGCAGAAAGTGCAATTTCGATGTCAGTGATTACATGTTTTAATCATGCAGCTAATTTACCTGACGTCTCCCACTTCCCTCATCTGCAGCGTTCCTCATTCCATTGTGAAACAAAAGAAAAATTGGACAATGAAGAATGCAGATGCTTTTGTCACAACATTATCACAGTTATAATGAATGTTTTTGTTTTTTTCTCAAACCAAAAAATGGTAAGCTTTTCAAAAATGCACAACAAGTACTTCAATTAGTTTTGGCTTATGTCAGGATAAAAGATAAAGATATACACACAGCTGTATCCTAAAAGCAACAGTTGTAGTTTTGGGGATAGTCTCACTACCTCGAGGATTCTAGATATCGTCGTTGTGGTTTTGCTTTTTGTGGTGCCCAAAAAAAAAGAAACAATATCACCATTGCGGCATAGACATCTCTTTGAACCTTGATCATTAATTTGCAAGAATCGTAGACAAGTCAAGGTTGTCCTGGCACTCACCTTTGTCACTGTTCTTGAGTCACTATTTAGCCAGAAACAAACAGACAAAAAAAAACAGGATTCGGCCAATTGAAAGTTCCCCAAGATCGTTTCTGCCTTCAGAGGAGCTTTACCCAGTAACACCAGCTGTTTTTTTTTTCGGAATGCTACCTGTATTCCTTTCTGCTCTGAGCACATGTAAGGACCTCAGAGCAAACTGTGCATGTGGGAGTGTAGAGTCATGTCACGCTGAGCTATACGCGCTGGTCTGAATTCCTCCGTGCACAGTCATGGTTATGGGATGCTGAAGATGGTGGAGGTGCGTTTTCCATCATTCTTTGACTGTAACACTTCATCACCCTGTTCTGTCCTCTTCATCTCCACCACAGAAGGCCATTTTCAAACCTGCCGGGGTTTTTTATTTCTTGGCTGGATGTGATGCGTGCACACATTTTCTTTTTTTTTCATTTTCTATTGTTGAATTTCAGACGATGCTCTTAACCTGCCTTTTTTACTAGGAAAGTAAGTGCATTTCGGCTTTTTAATTACCTTGCGCCCGTGTGTAACTGGACGACCAAAGAGACCTTTGGTTGCCTGCCTCTTGATTATAACTGCATTTAAATTCTCCTGTGATTATTATAGAAGTTCACAACTTGACATGCTCTACAATAGTTTCTTAATTGATGACAACATTGCTGCACATCTTTCTCCTATTAACCTAACCCGGATCTGAATGTCTTCAGATTTGGGAGGAATCCAGAGTACCCAAGGCCCCAGCTTCTCCCCTTATTTGCTTAGTCAAGGATCCGCATCCTTTTGCATGGTTGGATCAATCTCATCTCAGCACAGACACTGTTGCTTGTTCAGAATCACCATATTATCAAAAGGATCTGAATTCGGAAGAGCATTGCCCTGAATTGGGGCTATTTAGAAGAAACCACCAGACTGATTTGGATTAGGTAATCGCATTTGTGCATTATGACCAGATTTAACCATGTTCCATACTGTTGCGCCTCCCCACAAACCCTTGGTCTGGCCATACCAGAATATGCTTGATGGAAAAAAAACACTTTCTTCCCCCCTAAAAAATTTTGGGATGTAAATTCATGGGTGTTTTTTCTTTCCTCAAATTTTCTCAGGATATTGCCTCTGTCTTTTATATATTAATTTGCTTAACTAACCATGGTCCTAATGGGCCGTAAATACGAGACATTAACTTATTATTATAAATTATTATCTGTGAGATGGGTCACGGTAGATACATCATTGTCAACACCACCCTGCATATCACGTATGAGTCAGAAATTCTTGGTTTTAACTGTACAACCCTTTCTATAGAATTCCGAGAATGCTGAGAGTGCCCCTGCAGGGCAGGCACGTGTAATTGGCCTCTTAAGATGTTTCTGATGTCGCTTAGAAATCTCACATGCCGCAGTACTGATTACAGATCGAATAACTGACAAGCACTGCTAATTAACATTCAAACAAATCTGACCCACCTTTGAGCAGTGTTTCTCATTGTGATTAAGGTCATTAAATGTTCAATTCCATGAGGTGTTTACGTTATATTATGGGCCCCCCTGCATACATGCATCAATTCACTGTGCGCGCCGCTTTACTTCAGTCGGTTTTAGCTCCTATTGTGCATGCTCCCATCCCTACTATGACCTTTTCACTGTGGGTTAATCAGCCATTGCAGTAGGCAATCTGTGAAGATGAGACGGGCTCCTTTTTGCGAAAGAAAACCCATTCAATCTCCTCTTATTGTGACTCTTTTGAGTGCCCCTTTAGCGAGAGCTTATATCTTAAACTGTCTGCTCGATAACTCAATTCTACTCTTATCTCAGGCACAAGGAAGAGATTTAGAGTGAGGTGGGAGAGCTCTCTTTAATTTGCCGTTGGAAGTATCCCTCTGGCCAGACTGTAAAGAAATACAGAGGACCCCCATCAATGATGTCTTAGAGAGATTACCGTGAAGATCGGCATTAATAACGTGGCACCGCATGTGACAATGGGTGTATTTTATTGATAGGTGCCACAGAAGCATTCACAGCGCGGGGTGGTGGTGACAAATTGTCTATAGATAGGACGACATGGTGAGCTTTTAAATGGAAGAGATGAGTCTGTTTGCTACATTGATTTCCGTTACACTTTGGCTATAAATACAAGCCTGGTCTCGTTTCAACAATTACTGGAATAGAGGAAAGTAGGTATGAGTGTACATTGCTGCCATGACAGGACTGTTCTCTTATTTGCGTTTGCTGTAGGTAACATTTTTGGACTTTTATTAATTTGGAAATAATTTAAATAGATACATGTATATTCTGTGGCAATCATCGCATAGGACGAGTTGTAATGATCTCGTGTAGAAAGTGCAGAAACCCATCTGTGCAATGAGAGTGCTGAGGTAGAGGATGTGACCCCATGTCAACCACAGCTAGGGGCTGCACGGAGGAAGGGTGGAAGGCGCTTAATGAACGTATTTTTCAAGGCATCTTTGACATTGAAGCAGTTGAAGGTGGGCTGATGGCCGTCACAATGCCTTCCCACTACTTGTATGGATGAAAAATATAAATACATTACTTGCAAACTTGAATATGTCTATATTTGATGCATTTTTCAAACGGTATCTAAGATAATTATTCAGCTTTAGTTGACGTTATCCATAAGATTTACTCCTGACGGCGGACACTGTCTGTTTTTAAATGAATATATAGACAATAAGGATTCTGCATTAACCTAATATTCATAGAGGTTATATTTTGCATATTCATATTGTATCATACGGTTACTGAAAAAAACTCCATTTTAAATCGTTTCAGCTCAACAGATTTCTTTTTTTGTGAAAAAAACAAAGCATCACTTCAGCGACAGAACACATAGATGTGATTAGGTTTTCTTGGAAATAAACGTCACCAGAAATTTGTGCTCCGATTCTCCTCAGTTCATCCTTCATTTGAAGTATTCCTCTGCCTCACCCTGTTCTCGATTTATTCCCCTATTTATTTATTTACGTCCTCGGTGTTCCTGTATTTATACGTCTGGAATTTGTATGAGACACATTATTTGTATTACTGGCTGTGCAGAATTTTAAAAAAAAACGAACTCCATTCCCTGGCTGGTCTGGGTCACCATTGTTTGTTCCCTGCCCTTTATTTCTTTGGCTCCCTATTTGGCATTATTTGGCCAACTTGTTTGTTGTCATACCCAGTTTGTTCAACTCTGTTTGCCTGCTTTTATATTTGTCTTAATGTTTACACTGGGTAAAGATGTATTTTTTCTCTCGTGTTTACTTTTGCTGTTGTAGGAGGGTTTTCCCTGCTGCAGTTGCAGAGAGGAAACCAGAGGGCCTGTGCATTCCTCAATATGTTCCACTTTTTTTTTTTTGTTAATTCTTACCCCTCATGTTTTCACCTGTTTCTGTTTGTGGGTTTCTTTGTTTATTTGAGTGCAGGATTACACAATACAAATGGACCGATTTGCACAAAAACTTAGGGGGAGGTTGAGGCATGGGCAAGGGAAGAGGCCATTAAATACTAGTGCGGCTCCGGTTAAAGGAGCAGATCCAGGAATTTCTTTTATCTCTCGGCTCAATGCGAGATAGACATTTACATGTATTCCATGTATGGATTGTGACATATATCTTTACAAAAATCAGACATATATTTCTGGTGTTGACAGGCATGCGTTTGTAGAATTTTCAGATTATCAGACAACTTCATTTTTCCATTATAAAAGCTAGACAGACGGAGGATTGTTTGGCCTCGGTGGCGGAACGTGCTCTAGTGCCATTGTAGTATATGGAACTCCACTGAGAGGAACATAATTCCCCTCATTGCTTTTATGCAGAAGGTGGTAACTGCAGCACATGTGCTGTCCAATCCAATCAAATAATTCTGCATTGATTACTACTTTGTGGAGCACATATAGTTTGCTTTTTGCTGAAAGTGTTGTATACATGTAGGTCCCTTTTGATAAGCTGAAATATTATTTCTGTGGACTATGGTAGCTTCCACATGCAGGGACCACTCTGTGCAACATTGCAGGTTTCACAGCGGTAACTCTGTAGTCCGGAGAAAACTATTACTATTATGGTGTAAACTATAAGAAATATCTTGTAGATTTACGATAGTGTAACATCTATTTAAAACCAGTTCATTCTTTAACCTTGAACATTTCAGAATACCGTGAATAAATATCCATGACAACATATCTAGCTGTTGTCACTGAATCCGGTAACCAAATCACAAACCGTAAGAGAGAACATGATGATTGGTATTTAAAATAATGTGCGTGCACATTGAGTTGTTCATGATGTCCCGGCTCCCTGTGGAGCCACAAAGGTTGAATGCATACTAAGCAAAATGTTGGTGTGCAAGCAACAAAACCAGGGAGGGCTTATCCTCCTCTGAACTAACCAAGAGGTCATGTTTGCATGGCTTGGATCTCATTGCCATCACATGAAGACAGAAATGCCAGGCCTCTATGGTGCTAAGAGAAATCTCTGAGGTGACAATGACAAATATGCCTCCTCAACCTTTGACTTTACGCAGACTTGCTATCGCAGAAATACAAATTGTGGAAATCAAATGTCAAGTATTTCCGCATGACAATAGTTGTGATTTGGACCCTGAAGACAAGCAAGCGCCCCTGTGGTTCTTTCTCTCTCAGCATTCCCTCACTTTCTTTTTTCTCATTCCCTCTGTCGTCTTTCTCATGACTTTCTCTTTCCCTCCATCCAACCCCTGCCCGCTCATACGTCTGCACTGTGGCACACACGACCTGTCCACTTGCTTTCAGAGAGCGTTGTGGTAATGTTGTGTGGCAGTTGCTGAGGACAATGGCCGCTGGGTGTTTTGTGATGTAATGATCCCTGCCATCGCCTCTCTCCCCCCTCCGGTCACTTAAGGGGAGAAAGGGATGCAAGGTAACAGCCCATGTTGAAATGCACACGAGGAGCGGTGCTGGGAAGCAGTACATGCTAACCGAGCCAAGCTTGTGACTGGACAGTCGCCAGCCGAGACATTTATTGTACAGGAGAATTAACTGGTCAAGTACCTAGGCTCGCTCTTTCCTCAGCAGCTGCTGCTAAGGTGCACTTGTGCAGAGAACTCAGCCGCCGGATGCTCCAGGGAAGCTGCTCAGTGCTGAGCTGTAAAAGACAAAGGCTGCTCTGTGACGCTCTTATGTGTAAATGTGTTTAACCATGAGACTGTGAAGCTAGGCGATACTGGAAAAAGGGCATGCATGCTCACCAAATGGTTTCCTGTTAATTAAATGTCACATAGGCTCTAAAATGGTAAGCAGCGTGTCAGAAAGGAGAATTTACTAGAACAACATTTGTGCATTACTTTTGCCTGCAGAATTGTTTTGAATTGAATTGTCATGCTCACCCATACACTGTTGCCAGGCAGTCTTCCGTGCACATGTCATTGTTTGCTTGAAGCAGTGAACACCCCCATGTCGATCGCAAAAGCATTACACACATACCATGAATTAGAACCTCAGTAAGAAGTGTGAAAGCAAACCAGTGGGGTTTGACATAGACAAGTTGACCTTAGGTTCAGACACAAACAAACTAACCCAGTGTGAAAACAGCCTGAGAAGCTGTTGCTGGGTTGTTCGCGGTCAAGGATTCTGCTGTGTCTCGCTAACTTGCTGTAAGCCTAGTAGTCTAGATTTCAAGTTACATTGGCTTTAATGTGTTTTCAATCCATCAAGTCTGCTATCATCTGCTGTAAGTTTAGCCAATATGGTTGTGAGGGTGGAGTCGTGAGCAGGATTCTGACAGGCTCAGCACAGCCAAAAGTTAATTTCAACTGGCAACACAACAAAACCTTTGAAAATACACAACTTGAATTGCAAATCCAACTAATATGTACATCTGTTTGTAATTGTTTAGGATGCACATGCAAACATCTGCGCAGATTGCCATTGTCATTCACATCTTACCTCTTCACCTGGCTGTAAATGATACTCCAGAAATGAATAAATAATAGATGGTAAGAAGAACAGAAAACAATTCAGCAGTTTTCCATCTCCGCTTGCTGTCAGTCAGGATTCCAAGTTGAGTTGTGAATTAAAAAGAAGACTGCAGATTTCAAGGTGTTACATGTAAGTTTTCTCTGAAAGTGCTTCCTGAGTGGGCGGTGGCGATGATCACTTGCCAAGAGCTTCAGCCGTTGTTGCGTTTTTCAAGACAAGAGGTTATAATGCTCCCTCTGAGCGGAGCTACTTCTTCAAGGCAGAGGGGAAGCTACAATGACTCGCTATCGGTGATGAGATAGGCCGGGGCTAGCAGATTAGCATGCTAAAGTGGGAGCTTTCACTGGCGTTGCTCTCAACTGCAGGAGACAGGTCTTGGGGAATAAAAGACTGAGGTTTGATGCTGAAATTGCAATTTCTCTGAATTGAGCCAACATCTCAGGAGATCACAGCAGACCTTCATATTTGAATCAAAATCTCTTCCAACTGAAACGCAACTAATGGGAGGGAAATTGTCAGTAATTAAAATGTACATCAGAACTTCTTATCGAAAAAAATACACCACAGGCGGTTTTTCCATCTGTTAATTACTCCAAGTGGCTTTTTAAGTGAGTGCCTTGGAACATGTTCATTTCAAATACATTCAGCTGATGAACATGACTTCAATGATGAGGTTTATATTTAGGTTTGTTAAGAGCCAAATTTCATACATTTCTTCAGATATTTCCCGTCTCTCCCACTAAAGAGGCTCCGTGGCCCATAAAATATTCACAACACGGTAAAGCAGTCCTGTAAATTTCTCTTCTTTGTTCTGTAGGCGACTTTGTTTTCGTTTTTGCAATATATCATTTTTTCAAAAGAGAAATGATTTAGTTTTCTACATATATATTTTCTAATATATTTTTTATATGTACAAATTCAGGATTTCTCTATTTGCTTTGAGAAATACGGGGTTAGATCACTAAATGTGTACTTTTCCATTATTCTGCCTCTGAATATGTCCAAAAGAATGCAATATTGTTATATCCTTTACTACACAAACATCATCCTGAGTTTGGATTGATGATGCAGTGTTTTTTTTTATATAATAATTATCTAATCTTGACGACTATTATCTTCATGCTCTGTCTCCATGTTCACTAAGGGAGATTTCCTCATCCATCATTCTGTCAGCATCTTGCTGAGTTAAGACTCCCAGTACAACTTGTCACTGTCCCTGTTGTGTTCACAGTCCCGTGTCATATCATGGTAAAATGTAATTTCAAACCGTCAAAATCCCTCAGGACATTTTGAGATTCAAACCCTATAGTAAACACCCTGCAAAAGCTGGTTATCATCTACATTGTTTAAAATCTGTGGAGTAAAATGTTGCAACCGAATGAGTACAAAATTCATCATAAAGTAGAAATAAAACCTCCACACAGAGAATTACATGTTGTTGTTTTTTCCCTCCTCTTCTTGCAAAGGGACATGCTTCCAGCTACACAAATGCACACTTTCATCTGGCCATCCCTTGCTCAAGTGGGATCGCCCACACATTTCCCCTTTCCACTGAGGAGTGGAGTCAACACCTGAGTGCGGGAATGTATTGCAAGGAGTGGGAGAGATCTGTGTGCAAGCCCTGTCTTGCCTCTTGTGTCTTCATCAGGCTTCTACGAATACAGGCATATACCACATCCCAGCAAGTTATGAAGTATGTTATGAAGCAAAGGAAGGATCTTTAGCAAAAATGTTTCATATCATTTACTGTTAATGCAGTACACTATACTTACTGAATACAACAGGTATGTACAGCATATCTTACTGAATGACGTGCTATCATGCTGGGGTTTTTTTTACCTTCATAGGCTTTTGTAATTCATAATATTATGGTGATCATTGTGATGATTTGGAAATCTTGCAATGATTAAAAAAATATAATAATCTTAAAGGGCTATGACAGTCTAAGAGCAAGAGTTAAACATACATTTCTCTACACAAAAATGTTTTCTTCTTTGTTCTGTCCTTCACTCCTCTCCTGTGGCTTCCTCAAGACTTGAAGCTGTTGAGAATAGCACCTTTCTGAAAAGGCGTATAAATGTGTATGTGTGTATATATATATATACTTCTGAAAAGGCACATGAGGCATGTATTTAATTAATTAAATCAGGTATGAGGTGATAAATGTATTGTGAAAATTTCACTTTGCCTTTACACCTTAGCTGAGGCGTTTTTCACATAACTCCCACAATCCTTTAAACATATTCAGAGATAAATATTCTGGATATAATCTTGAAGAAAGTACTGTGGCATCTGCTCTCTCTTTTTGACTCTGTCCTATCTTACGTTTTAGTGTTTCTTCCACTGTCAGGGACCCCATGAGGCATCAAGTTATATACACCAGACAGTCCTCACCTTCCCAGGAACCTGCTTCATTATTTTTTGGATGACTTCCCCCCGGGAAACACTATTACAGACTTACACATTTGCACTCATGGCAATCCACTCCTTGCATAGAAGAAGTGCTTGGTATACCATGGTGAAAACCAACACTAGAGGCCAGTTTTACATAATTTCTTGCATCTAGAACATAAAATCAGTCTCTACAGATTTCTCCTGTTTGATATGGGCACTGGCCAAATGTCTCTCTTTCTAAGGGAACTAATCACAAAAGAATATTGTGCTAATTAAAATAAATGGGTAGGTTGTTTAAGGGTGCTGTGCACTGGTCACAGACATAAATCATATTGTATCTGTGGTTGCTTGCTTTTGGAAATGTTCAATCTGTTGCTCCTCAGTGCTATTTGGGCCTGCTAATCCAAATTTAGCGCTACTGGACTCTGCTGAAGCTACTACTGAAGGTCACCATTGACATCTACCATAAAACATAGACATTGGAGAGACCCACAGGGTTGCTGTCATGAGTAATAGGTCTGAGAGACATGAAATATGCAGAGGTCCCTCAGGGGAATGGATGAATCAACCTACATAGTCAACCAACTTATCTATACCTATTTATTTTACCTATGTGTTGTATCTACTGTATCTCTCATAACTATCCATATTTGATAATATCAACATAGTTCATACTTGTTTTGTATTCTATCTCCTTACTTTCTCTCTCTTCCCCACTAGGTTGTTATCTTCCACATGTACACATGTGCATCGTGTAACATGAAACACGCAGTACGACAATAATGAGCCAGAGCCTCTCTGTGCATTCGGGGCAGAACATATACACAGCAGTTGTTAACAGACAGATTTAATCTGTTGCCGTCTGGAGATTAATGAGATCCAGTGCAGTTTACCGGATCCAATTGTCATTTAGTTAATTGCAGCAGGAATCAGCAACAAGGGGTCTTAACACCGCCGAAACCACCCTTCATCTGTAAGCCTAGAGTCAGCTGGCCTGGTAATGTGTGACAACTGCACAGGGACGAGGTGGAGTTTAAATCTTAAATCTTTGCTGCGTGATGGGATGAAGAGCCACATCGAGGGCGCTAATGTTCTATCTGTCCTGCAGATGAAATGCATTTTTGCTGCTGTAATGGAAAATACTCCAGGCCTTCATGCAATTTTGGTGATTTATATTTTCACGCTGGTAAAGGCATTAAAAAGTCCAGCCTGCTAAAACGCAGACACACTGTCTAATTCTTAAAACAGCTTTCAGTAGCCTTGAGTCTATGCAATGTTCCAATTTTGGTGTCTACCCCACATTGAATGTAACCCCATCGATGGGGTTCATGACATAATCACCAGCAGTGTCAACATAACAATCCCCCTTTGTGATGCATAACTCTACCTTTTCTCACCACGATGTGAAATAACTGGTGTGATAATGGATTGTGGCTTTCACAACCTCTGTATACAAGCTTACATTAGAGTTATAACAGCAAACATGAAGCTGTAGGTCAAAGACAAAAAGAGCTTTTGAATTAAAAGGGTTTTATGTCCGGGGCCTCTGGTGAGGTCGTGGGGTCATATGCAGTTCGTCTGATGAGATTTCTTAATTACCCTTATTGAATTCATTATTTATTTGCTCTGTTGAACCTGCTTAACCTTGCTGCCCTTCACCGAAAAAAAGAAAGAAACAGATTTAGGAGGCAATGGGGAGTCAGCAGAGGTGTCTGTGGGAGGAAATCCAAGTTCACTCCACCTCTTTGGAAAGTCATCAAGTGGAATCCATCAAATGTTGAGATATGAACCAGATGCTATAACTTATATTATCAGCATGATTCAAATGCATAACCTTAGTCTCATCAGAAAGATTATTAATTAAAATAGTTTCTGAAGGTATTTTATACTTATTTAATGAGATATTTTCATTTCCTTTTACTGATTTGAATATCCAACCTATTCTATATGTAAAATAACCAATCAGTGTTCCCCAACAGTCATGTCATCATGCCCTCTTGAGATACTGTCTTGACATTCCTGTCATGCAGTATGTTGGTACGTCAAAACAACTTATCGTATAATTCATACATGGGAGAAGAGCCACATGGTTTCAGTGAAATCCCATTAAAATTTGATGGATGGAAAATTCAGTCTTCCCACAGCGTTGAAATATGTTATCATGTCATTAGTTCAAGGTCTGTAATAACTCATTAATAACTCATTACACAAAAGAGTATGTTTGAGTTTGACTTCACCTGTACTAATATAATTTATATAAAGATTGTAGAGTATGTTTTCTTATTATTTACTATTAACAAAATAATGTTTTTAAAGTATTTGTAAAGTGTACAAATCTAAGTTTGAATATGTAACAATGATTCTGAAAGTTTCATATTCACCGTCGACTGGGTATTTTGCGATGTAGTCTTTTCGGTGTACTGTTCTCTGTGGGATCAACACAAGTGCTATTGTTTCGTTTCCACACGCCGTAGGACATTTATAAAAAGTTAGACTTTTCTTTGCCAGTTTTTTTGCGCAGCTTGCCGCCACTTTGCATCTTTAAACCTCTGATGCTGGTTCCTCCTTGAGCAACAGGTTTCCCCCAGAAATAACTGAAACCCCACTGCTGCTCTCTTGATGCATGTCTACACGCACCCTAATGTCTGCCAAAAAGGCTTTTTTGTTTTAAAAAAATAGAACCACTCAACAAAAAAAAGTCATTGGGTTCGATGACTATCTTTTGGGTTGACTTGAACATGTGTAAATCAATAACACCTCCCAGTCAGTGGGTAGGAAATATTCACTAATTGTATGCAGTTTTTGAACGTTAGAGATGTAATCATGTCTGACTGACTGAGTTGACAGTGAGTTGCCAAAAAAGAGGGGGGGGGTGGAAGTGCATTGAAATGAGATAAACCCTGAATATTGGAAAACCTATTGGCTCCACTCCATTGGGCAAATGTGTCTGTTTACTCCAAGTCCTCGAAGGGCTGCGCTTCTGAGTTTGCCAGCTACTGGAACACTCATGGTCACATTTGCCTTCCGTTGCCATGGTACTGCTGGCAGAACTTGCTAGATAGTGATGATCACTTCTGAACACCTTTAGCATCCAGCTCACTCTTGGCGAAATGCATTGAGACACGGAGAGAGAGAGAGAAACAGCATGCAACAATTTGTGTGCGTGTCTGTCCGTCTCAAGGATCGGAGGAGGCATAACCCAGCAGTTTCATGATTCTGTGAAAAACTAAGCAAAAAAATAAAAATAAACTACAATTCGCTAGATCCCCATACCCGAAGGCCTGCCACAGTGAGAATATTTATTTATTGTGTTGATTTTGCTTCCCACTTTGTGAATGATTCATGAGTTAATTCATACAGTAGATAACAAAAGGTGAAACAGTTCATCCATACATCAGGAGCTTAGCCAAATATTCCACAGCCCCTGTTGCTAACCTCTGAATGGTATATTGCTCATCAAGGATTTATGAAGCATTTGGAAATATGTACAAAATGGTTTTTTTTTAAATTTTGAGGCAGAATTAATTTCACATTAGCCTGTAAAGAAAAAAATGCTATAAATATGCTGTTGTTGATGTGTCAATGTATGTGGTAAAGACCTAATGAGTTTCAGTGCTGACTTTCATTAAATCAGATGGTTTTTTGGGGGTAAAATGCAAAAAAAAAGAAAGTATTCCGATGAAACTGAATTATGAAATAGCCCTGGAAAATTGAGGGTCAGTGTTGGATCTTTTTGATATTTTGTATTTATTTATTTATTTATATTGTTTTTGGGTTTTTTACTTCATAGCAGCTGTGTTTCCATTTAACTTCCAAATCCAAATTCGGTGAAAGTAGTGCAGCACAAAACATCAAGGTCATTTGTGGGGGGGGCAACCTTGCTCTTGCCAATGAATCAGGCTGTTTAAATGAAAGGATTGCTTCTTGTGTTTACTGTGTTGAAGTCAAAAGTGTTACGAGTCAGAATGGATTCATTGTTTTCCAGTGTGCAACATCCTTAAACTAATGTCGTGCGGAGAATTTGAATCTGAAAATCTGAAAAAACATGACTATGTTACACTCTCTCTTAGTTAGCTACAGCTATCCCTTCCTCTTTGCACTGGTTGAACGCCTGGAAGTTTTTGCAACAGATGACTCGGATAGCTATAATCTCTCTTCTGGTTTTGGACTGTTCAGCTTCATCTGGATTGAGGGCGCAAACATTCAGCAGAGCAGTTAAAGAATTAGCATTAGCGCTATCCACTTGCGCGAGCAGGCGATACTGACTCGCAGCAATGCCAGCTGTCCTCTCCGCGGGGAAAAGTGATCGTGTTTTACAGAGTATGCACAGTGAGGGGAGGCAATTCACAGATGGGTCTGTAGTCAAAGTGTTTGGATGAGAATGTCATTAGAGTTCACCCATTTTAAAGAGAAATGGAATAGTATAAAGTTTAATAATATCAACACGTGGCGGTCTACGCTAATCCCCAATTTGAGCGACTTTAAATCAACATATATATTTATTTTGTCCAGTGATTAGATAAGAATTTGTATGATCGATTAAAGAATGGGGGAAATGCATGGTCACATTTCTATCATTGTTATGCCAGTTATTACACAGCACGAGGTGAGTTGTAGAATAGTTGCACTAATGTAGGACCAAAACGGTTAATTTGTTGAAAAGGAAAATAACTGATAGTTTGTCTGCCACCAGCAAAGTCACGTGGAAAATGGTATATCTGGAGAACTGTAATCGAGCTGAAACCCTTAGTGGTCCAGTATGTTGTTTGAGGAGGGACAGTTCCATCACAGATATTTATTTTCTTCCCCCTAGCGCTCTGTAAAAGGGGCCTCATGCGGTGCCATGCAGGAGGTCTGAAACAATCAGGGCTTGTGACCTCACCTCAAAGAAAAACAAGCAGTGAACACATCCATAACAAGTCTTCCGGCATCCCAGTGTGTAAAACAACATCAACATAACCCAACCACTGAGTGCCCATACTTTTTTTTTTTTTTAAAGGCCAGCAAAAAAAGAAAAGAGGCCATAATGGTTCCCACTTCTACGTCCAATTAACTTGGAGGCAACCTGTCACTATCCATTTGCAATCATTATGTACGTTTGCATGAGTAATGAGAGAAAAAATACAACAGGTGAGGCACTCCCTCCCTGTTGCGGATGATAAAGTTGCAGCTCGACATCTTTGATTACAAACCATTAAATGGCAATGGAGGCAGTTCGCAGTCTATTGCATCCATCATTACAAAAGAGCATGGATTCCTACTAAAGGCATGGGAGAACTGGAGATACTCCGGCTCTTAAATCAAGATTATAATACATTACACGAAGTGAGCATTAATAAATAGTTTAATTTGTTTTAATTTAAATACAAAAAGGCAGCGGTTAAACAGCTAATTATTTCAAGAACTTGTCTCGCTGTTGATGCTGTCTGAGAGATTTATTTCACAGATATTCAGCTGCAGTATTCTATATTTTCTATGAAGCCGTGGTAAAGCAAATCAAGCGGAACCAAATTTGAAATCAGGAATAGCCTCAAGACATAAAAATGAGGTAAGCAGGGCCGGGGCCAAGCCTTCATGGGGCCCTGAGCTGAATTTGATTTGGGGACCCCACCACCACCAAATTTACAATATTGTTCTGGTGGGCAATTGTGATTTGGTGTTAATTTACGCATTAATCTTCATAGTGATACAAGAATAAGTGCAAAAGCAAATATAAGCAAAAGAAAGGGAAGCAGAGAAGGAAACAGAGGTGGTGATGGCCACCGTCAGGTCGGCTCTGAAAATGTTACTTGGCTTCAAGAAATTAATGATCAAAACTTGTGTCCAATAAGTAAGATACGTTTTCTTTTTGTTGTTTTTTTACAAATGTTTTGGTGGTGATAACATGAAAAGGAATTTCACTGTTGCAACAATTATATTACACCATAAAACAAAAGTGGTCTGTCCCCATCAGCTGGCTGATGGATTAGTCTTTGCTTATTTCGACGGCTGAGAACCAAATTAATTACAATATCCCCCCAAAAATAATGATAGAGAAGGAATAATATTTAAGGAGTCATGGTGAATCGCATTCATAATTTTACAAAATGAACAAATATGTTAGATCACATCATGCTACAAAAATAATCTACATATTTTATTACCTTAAAGACTAAAGTCTTTTGAGGATGTTACCAGCCACAGCATCTATTCCTAAAGTCATTATACACACGAATCCAAAGCGCCCAAACAGACTTTTTAAAAGGATTCACTTAAAGAGATGTAAAGGTTCTGTAACTCACTGATGCAAGAAATTGGGGTACAAATTGTCACGCTGTGTCACTCAGTAGGTGGGAATTAGGGGTTAATTTCCTGCAGAGGTCAAGCATGTAACAAAAGATTTGCACTCAAGGGGCTGTAAGGTTATTTAAATGGAAACATCCATCAAAGACCATATGCTACTTTTGTTTTTGCACCGGTCTGGGAGCACCAAAGCCGTTTTCCCACCCAACATGCAGAACACAGTTGCCACCGTACACTTTTACGGCCACTAAGCGGATCACTTTATGTTAATTCAGGTGAAACATTTAATGTTTTTGCTGCCCAATTTCAACAGAATCATGTCCAGATGTTAGAGCCCAGCTGCACTGTTGTACACTTTAGCGGCAGACCCATTCAAAGACGTTTCCAAGCCAGAGTATGTGCTCATGTGTACAACAGCAATTGTGATGGCGAAACCATGCAACACTTCGTAAGAGTGTGTTATGTTATCCCAGATACTATGCCACCATTAAATATTTATTCAAATCTCTGCTTAGAAGAGCCAGCTGTTGTGCTGCCCCATTTAGCTGCACTTCTGGCTGCGTCTGAATCCTTGAAGCAAGAACTTCTCTGCCCGCGGGGTCTTAGACAGTTCCTCTGCCCACTGGTATGGGAGGTAATTGAATAACCCCGTATGTGTCAAATATTTTTTGATTAATCACACAGGGGCAGCGGGTATGTACATCAGGGTGCTTAGCCGAACCGTCTACTGATTGGACTGTCACAGGTTTTTGATCCAAAACATAGCCATTTTGTGTGAAACGCCCTTGAGCAGAAGACGGAATGATGACCGAGTCCAGGTGTTCCGCTTCAGAGCGGCCGTGTGCTCTGACTCGTATGATGACAATGCATACATTTGCGTCATGGAAGGAAGAAAAAGAAGTTTTAATTACAGTGTTTTGTATTAAGATGGAAGTTTGTTTTAATGCTTTGGAGAAACAATCATAGCTTTTCTATTCATGAAGTGAATTGATGTATTGCTTCTGGGGAATTCTCTATTAATATGCTTTGGGCTAACAGCACATTTGCTTAAACAGTAACAACTATAAAAAGTATGGCCTCTGACACAAAAAGAATATATATGCCTTCAGCATCGTTTATATGAAATGCCAAATTCAAGTGATAGCTGAAAGGGAGAATCGTTTTTTAAAATGGACTACCGGAGCGGTGATTATTTCAAGGTGGAAAGCTGTTTTTGTTGAATGAATAATCAATGTGTTCTATTCCTACATAGCAGTACGTATGGGTGTGTCATGAATGTGGAAATGACATTATGCTGTATGTCTCCTGGTCTCCTTTCCATGCTGTTCTTGTTGAGGTCGGAGGTCCAACAAAGGCATCTTTGAAAAATGCCTCTCCAACTGATGTGTTCGGTGATTGCTTTGTCTTTGTGCTCACATTCAAATATAATCAATCATTTTTTTCTTCTATTCAGTATAATGTATGTGTTGTTTGCCATGAACCTTACACACAATGTGAGTGTCCTAAGTGGCAACCTATTGTGACGTCGCCCATTGGTCTGCGAACTGCTATTTTGAAGCCTCAGTCATTTTGACAAGCACCGTCATGTTTTTTTTTTACAACCAGATGTAGGGGCTCGTTCACTGCGCGCCCACCTTTAGCTGCAGCCATGCACCGAATGGATGGTACCAGCTGTCAGTCACGCTGCATTCATGCTCTGATGCGTACCATGCTTCATTGTCTATTCTCTACACGAGACCAAATTTGACTAAATGAATATCATGATGTATTAAAGAAGACTTGAAACTAGTGATGGAGACTATGAACTCCTCTGGAAAATGTTTACTGACGTTATAGTCAGTGGAGTCGCCCTCGTCGGTCATTCCAGAGAATACAGGTTTCAGGCACTTCCCCGTGGTCTTCTTTTTCCGAACCTGGCGACTACATCCATTTTGACATATCCAGCGCAACCTGAGGATGTGTTCACATCCACTGCAACTCTGAACTTGGGGTACATGTGGAGGACATCTCCATCCTGCCTCCTCCACCCTCTAACCAGGTGCCACCCCTCGACTAAACCCGAACCAAATTCAATATTTCCGCTAGGTCGGAATGCGTCTAACACAAACAAATCTGCATGCTGTGAATTGCATGTCTGAGAGGGCAAGGACAATGTCTGAAACTGTTTCCGGAGTTGACATGTGAAACAGCTGTAGAGAGGTTAAGTCGCGGGCTCACGTTCTATGACATTATCAAGGACTGAAAACAGTTTGATCAGTCTATATGAGGGAAGAAAAAGAAAAAACCTGATGAACCTAAATTCTACTCAGTGCTTTGGTTCATTCACATTCAGTCTATAATTATGTGTTTTGTTTCAGTTTTATAGTAAATCAAGACTGAATGTGAATGAACCAAAGCACTGAGGCCTGTTAAGTATACACAGTATATTATTCTCTCTATCACTCAACAATGGTTTTGGATAAATAAAACTCTTACGGGGGGAGAGTGAAGCAATTTTAGGAAGAACAACACAGTTGGCAAATGTATTGTTTGCCCAAAAAAAGGACACATTTGTGACCTGAGCTCATGGCTCTCTAATGATATAATGACAACACTTTTTACAACATCAGCATTTTAATAATGTCCTCATCAGAGACAAATTAAGTGATACTCTGACAATTAACACTGAAATGCGCCTGATGGATTGATGAGAATGTCGCCATGTTCCCCGTGTAAAGTGTCTGCCTCCAACCTGCCATCTGGTGGGAAAATGGCATGAGAGTTGAAAGGCGTGTGACCATTTATTTGTGGGAAGGGGAGGGGAAGATGTCTTCACAAATGAGTCCTCAGAGCTGCGCGTGGCCCATGGAGAGAAAGGAGCAAGGAAGAAGGATGGAGAAAATAGAATGGTGCTGACGGGGGCGTTTTAATTCCGTCGAACTGATCTCACGTGTGAACTAGATTAAAATCATACATTCAAATAAATTAAATATATAAAAATAAATTGAAATCAGGGTTAATTTCTGGGGAACTTTTTTTTTTTTCTCGTTATTCTTAGAAAGAGGTAAGCGTTAGTTTAATGATTCTCAGCGTCAACACCAACTCAGTTGAGACAGTTTTTTTTTTTTTTTTTTTATCATTTCCATAGTGAGGAAACGATAAAAGGGGAGTGGAAAGGGAATCTCTTCCCAGGTACCCTTGTCTCACTTTGTGTCTTTTTTCTTTCCACATTGTCAGAGGCTACAGTAGCTATGACCCCCTGGAGCTACATCCAGGGGGTCAGATACCAGGAGCTGGGCGGGGGAACTGCTAATCTTAGCCATGCAGGCACCGATTACAGGGAGAGAGAGACAAAGCGAGACGGTTTATTTTCAAACCATAAAGAGACAAAGACATTTTTAAATAAAAAACAACAGTTTTTGTCTTTTTTCTTTTCATCGCGTCGCAGGTCGTGAGGCAGGAATCACAACCACCAAGGCGTGCAAGTGGATGAGATTTAGAAATTTGGAAGTGCATTTGGCGTATGTTCCTCAAACTCTTACAGTGGAGTCGTGATTTCTGTTTCCACTGCCATGGAATGTTATCGATTACAGGAAACTCCACAGGAAGAGTGTTGATGTTTTTGTGAAGTTCTTAAATGCCACTTTTATCATGCTGTGTTGTTGTGCACTTCAACTAACTGTACTTACTCTGCCATAACTTGTCAAAGTTTTAGTTGGTACATGACTCATTGTTTTGCACTAAAACAGGAAGAGAATATTTATGATTTCTTCTTCATCTCGAAAAAAAGATACTTACTGTGCTTCCTTAAACTTGAGGCCATGATTCAACCCACTCGAATAAAATATCCATCCGGCAATCACACATACTTTTGTGGTCAAGGCAGTGTGTGAACAAATATGAGCAGTTTTAATTTGTTTGAGAATTCGCATTCGTTAGATAGTTTAGAAATGTAACCAAATGGAGATGTAAAGTAAACTTACACCAAACTAAAAATAATATGTGTTTATTAGTGATCACTTGGAGATGCTCTGATGTCACCTGCATCATCGCCAGTTCAGGAAACGGATCATTATTATCATTTTAGAAACACTGCATGCAACAGACAGAACATACTTGAGACAATTTGGCATGAAGTACAACTATCTGAGATTCCTTGATCACCAACATCACAAACAGGCAGTGTGATGATAAATCTATAACAAGTTGTCTAGCCATAGATGTAAGAACACACTTGTGTATAAGAAGTTGAATATAATCAAGAACATCTTGCGGATGTGATAAGGACGTGAGAAAAGGATTTTTCTTTTTCTTTTTTTAGAGTGATCACTAGCAGAAGTGGAAATAAGAGGCGGCAGGGCGAATCAAGAGGAAATAGCAGGACTGGGACCATGAAGTGTCCCTTTTTGTCAGAAAGGAGAGATGAGTTTCAGCTTTCAACAGAGGAAATGTTCTATTCATGTGTATCCGCCGATTTGGGCAAGGCTGGGTGATCTGAAACTGAACGGACATTTTCTCTCTGCCAAATTATTGGCAATCTGATGTGCTGCAATATTTTCCTCAGCCATTAACTTCCAGTCCCTCTCATTATGTCATGGTGAACGCACTGTAAGAACTCGGCAATTCAAGTCTCCTATCATAGACTGTTACCGGGTCTGGAAAGTGAAGCCACTGTGGAAGTGCCTGAAACGAATGACCAGCAGTGGGCAACTCCACAGGTTGAAAAAGAAGTCAGTTTTCTATAGAGGTCTAGGAGAAAAGACTCTACTTCCCACTTGATTTATAACATCAGTGAAACTCCCGAGGAGTTTATAGTCTCAATCTCTAGTTTCAATTCTTCTTCAATCCATCATGATGTTCATTTTGTAAATGATGGTCTAATTTAGAGTATAAAAGATTATAAAGCACAGTATGCATTGGGCTGGGGATCATACTGTAGTAATACAGACTACCTACTACCTAAAGGAAATTGATATTAAGTCTTAAAATGAGTGATCCCGCATGATAGCGCTGAGAATCCTTTGAAATCTGCGAGACTAAAAAACATGATTCACGTGGGATTGTTTCTAATTCAATGGGAGAATGTCAAATGTCTCATAATGTACATCATATTCCCAGTAGAATCACCTGATTCAGGGTTGCCTTTCATGTTCTTGCTTTTCTTTTCCCGGGGTCAAGTATGGGCTTTAATGCTCTTGAAACCACACCATCTAATTTTAACTACCACTCACACATTTTATAGAGGGACTATCTGCAGAGAGTGGCGGCGTGTTTCCTGTTGTGCTCCAGTTGCTCAAGTGTTAGTGCATTATGATTCACCAAAGCACATGGATGAAAGCCCGTTTGCCTGGTGTAAGTGTGAGACTCAGCCGATGCGAGCGATGGCTAATGGCTGCGTGATAATGAGGAGAGGAGGCGAAATGGACATGCCATTCCTGTGAGTGAGTCTCAGTCACTAAGAGATGCATCTCTTACCAAGCAGAAGTACAACGCTTAATTGGTTCATTTCATCAGAAAGATTTTAATTGGGTGACGCACTGTGAGATGGATGAATCAGTTTGCATGGAATAAAAGACAAAGGTGCTATCCGAGGTAGATGGTTTAGTGTGATGTTGATAGGGCCCATTAGATCAACATAAAGATTATTTTTTTCTGACGATAGCTTTTAATACGTAAGGAAGTGTCTGCTTTTGTAGAGGTGCTTTAGACTTAAAATACAAAGAAACATGCTTGGCAGCAATGCTGGATGTGGAGGCCGAGCACTCAGCGAGACAGAGCAGGAGCCCACACATATTGTAGTGATGGGTGGATGAGGAGCAAACTAGCTAATGGAAATTCTCATGTGCATATTATGACCCCTAAGTGTATCAAGATGACCATCTGCCACAGACTTCTACACGTAAACATCTACAAGGAAAGTAATGAGTTGCAAATGTATGCTAACTATCAAAGCATCACCTGTGTTTTCACGAGAGGAGCAGTGCTGTATTTAGAAAGCCTGTTAGCAGAATATTTTATTTGCTAACTATTGGATATCAAAAAATTATAGACCTCACACCGACCTCACACCGACCTTAAATGGCAACATTTAAGGTCGGTGGAAATTCAGGTGCTCCTCTGTGACAGGGAAATTTAGATATATTTTTTTTGTTTTCAGCTTGTTTATTTGTTGCAGCTCTTTCTGATTCAGAATGACTGAAATGGCAAATCACTGTGACAATGATTACTCAGAACCGCCAGTCAATTATTTCGGAGATAAAGAATATTCCTTCAATTATCATTTTTCTCTCGTATTTTAATAAGTGAAGGCAATTATTACATATTGAGGAGAGGTGTTAAACCTTCTATTCGCTCTCAGCCTATTACTTTACTGATGATATGTGTTCCACAGTGACACTGGCTGATCCTTTTCAATCTATTCACACTAAAACCCTGAAGCCAGAAACAGAATTTAAATGACAAACTTCAGCAGCCAGCATAACATTATTTTCCAGATTTCCTGAAGCTGAACAAAATCTTTATATGGTCACTGAATTGCAAAAAGCAACATGTGCTTTTCCTGATTTTTTTCAGCGCTTCCACAGAGCCTTAAAAAGTGAAGGAACCCCAGGAAGAGCGCCATCAAAAACATCAGAAAAATTGATTGGATTATGGAGTTGATAAAGTTCCATTAATTTCAGTCTTGCTTTTAAACGTTTGTGCAGTTTAAATAACTACAAAATTAAATCAACGTGGAGCCACTAACTTCTACTGCAGCCTGGTCACAATTTGTCACTATGAAGTATGTGTGCCATCTCTTCTCATCAAAAAGAAAAAATATATATATATTCTTCTGGAACTAATAGGTTAATAGGGTTTCTGTTAATTTTAATTTCATCCAATATCGGTATGTGCAAGTTCAGCTAGATCTGGCATGAGAACAGCACATTGAGTGCTCGGTGTAAGCCTATTGAAAATAAGAATACGAAGGCCACACCGATGTCTGCAAGAAAATTCTCAAATTGGAACTATATGTTTAATAGTAGAAGAGTCATACAGCCAACGGAATTTCCAGCAAACACACTCACACATTACTATTGCATAGATGACGTACATGTATGTACAGTATGTTTCAAAAATAACATCAATACACTTCTCTAAATGGACTATTGTCTTTGACTCAGTTTATTGAGTATTGATTCCAAGTATTATTATCACTCAAAGAAAGATGAACTCATAATGTAGACATGTATGTCAATGGTGCATCCTGCAGTCAGTTTCTTGATTTTTTTTTTTTGTGTGCTTGGTTATGTTCCCTGGGGTTTGTTAAACTTTGTTGTTGACAATAGTACGGAAACACAGAACAAGAGGGACCTCATAACCTTGCACACAACCTAGAGCGGTGTATTACATTGGGTCTGTAGGTATATCTCAGCCCATCTGTTTATTGTACTGAAGTAAAATACGACTTGCCTGAGGCTCCTGTTACATCAAATTCTCCTCCTCTTAGACTTTGATTACAAGCTGTTTGTGTACAGGTTTTTTTTTGGAAACATTTTTGATGAATTACCAAATGCAGGATTTGGTGGAGCATTGTAATACAGCCAAGACGGGACTATATTGAGATTTGTGGCCACAGGGAATAGCCATACCTATGAAAAAGTACCACGTGGGGCAGTAAAAACTGGCCTATCACCTTTGTCCCATTTGGTAGAAAGTGATATTTCCACATATTATTTGATAATAAAGCAGGTCCAAGAGGCAACCCGCCGTGACGTCACCCAGTGGTTTGTGAACTGACATTTTGTAGGCCCAGATTTTCGCATTTTGGCTAACGCCATCTCGATTGTTTGACACCAGAAGTAACAATATGTGGAGTGAGGGGTGGGCTTGACTGAGACTAGACACGTCTACCTACACCTTCAACCATGCATCTATTGGACGGAACTAGTTGTCAATCGCACGCTTTCCATGCTCAAATGCATTACCATGTTTTATCATCCATTTTACTTATATATTAACCCATTTTACTTTAACATCATACCATATTGAAGAAGACTTCCAGAGATTGAGACCATGAACTTTACTGGTGTTATAAATCAAGTGAGAAGTAGAGTCACTTTCTCATAGACTTCTATAGAAACTGACTTCTTTTTGCAGCCGTTGGAGTCGCCCTCCGCTGGTCATTTGAGAGAATACAGATTTCAGACACTTCCGCATTGGCTTCACTTTTCAGGACGCGTGACTTTGTCCATTTTTATATGCAGTCAATATGGCCCGGCCCCTAACTGGCCATGATTACCGTTTGCATGATATGGTTTAAATCAATCTAGAATAAAAACCACAGAGCATTCATTCTTTTCCCCAATCATTGTGCAAAATGTGTTGATAACCTTTGATGGGAGGCAGCTCCAGAGTCATTGAATTGATTCCTCTCACATCTATGTAGTAATTTGTTCTTGTGGATGTAAAGAAATTGATGAACGCTATAAATATCTGATAACTCTTTTTTCGTTTTCCCATCTGAGGACGGCATGAGATAAGGAAATATTGTGGGCAAAGTCGGGACTAGAAACTGTTTTATCTGAACAATTTTTGTCGTGTAATTTTCATTTATAAAATGCTTCTGATGGCAGCATTAACATGTTGCCGTGTGAGATTACAGTATATGATACGGAGCGGATGAAACAGACACCTGCTCTGCTCACTTTGGCAGAAGAAAAAAAAAAATAGCCCAGGTGCTCTGTGTCTGTCATTCTCTCCGTCTCTTACTTCCGTTTCAGTTTCTCTCTGGCGTGTTTTCATGATGTGCCCTGTCTGTGAGTGAGTGTACAATGCGTAGGCAACAGCATGTGTGTGCTCCAGCGATCCCAGTGGTGCCTCGCACCGGTTTTGCCTACAAGCTAGCGACCTATTTTTTCTCTGCGCTGAATGAAGCAGACATTTGAACAAAGAGAGAGAGCCACCGAGAGACGGAGAAGGAGGGAGTGCAGATCAGTTCCTCCGCTTTTATTCAGGCCTGTGGATTAATTACCCTGTACCTAAACCTGATCCTGTGCTGTGAGCGAGACACTTTGGCATTACCCTGATCAATAATGCATTTTTCTGTCTCTCCATTTAATTTGCACACAGGCCCCACACACTGGCATCACTATCAACCCCAGAAAAGTGCAGGAGACACCCGATACCCAAAGTGCAACACTCCGCCCCCACCCTGATGCCATGGTCCATGGCACCCCCTCCCCTCTCTGTTGCTCACCCACAAATTGATTCTCTCTTAATGTCCTGTATGGTAAAATACATATGTATACATCTCCTCAATCCGAAGGAGCAGCTTAAAAAAGAGAAATGGCATTTTGGATTACCTCATGAGTACGATTTACAAATGTGTTCCTGTTTGAGTTGAAATTGTGACTTTCTCCATTTCTAGGGACGATTACTGGGCAATTTCAGGGAGGGCTTAGGTTTAAAGAGCAAGACAGTGTGAAGCGGCAGCTACAACGGATAGATCAGTGCTGCTTTCAAGACGTCAAACAATCTGTTAGTAGCGAGGGCGATCCAACGGGGAAAACAGGTACGTCATCTGATCTTTTGTGATTTGCCTGCTGTGTGTTTGGACCTGCACTGAAAGGAGAGCCGTATGTCGAGACCTAAGACTCTGGCTTCGTAAAGCTTGTGGTTTTCCTGTGAACCTTAATTGAATAGCCACTCTTTGAATGTTGACCAGGCATCTCGTGACTTGGTGATCCGGTGGCCAGATCTGCGTTATCAGTGTGTTAGGGTTTTACCTGTGGCAATATATAAGCACAATAAGTTTAAAACAATTATACTGGTAGATTAAAAAACTGGGACGATAACCAGTTGATATGTTGCCCTGTTCTATTTCTTGTTCTATTTGATAATCAGGTTAAAGTGGGTCAGCAGATAGCCTGTGTTTTTGATAAGATAAAAAAAAGTTTACCTTCAGTACTGTTACATTGTTTGTTACATTGAAGTCTCACAAAAGCATTGAAAGCAACCCTTACTTACAAATCATTTGCAAAACCATTTTCTTATTTTAAGTTCTGCCAACAATTGCACGTGTCCTCATGTGCATCCATTGGTTCAATTTGTTTTATTATTTTTCTTTTTAATGCAACTGAATGCATTAGTCTGTTTTTGCTCACATTTGACCCCTATCTTGGTTTATTATCTAAGCTCTTCCCAGACAAGATGCAGTCCAGCCAACAGAATAATACAAACGGTGTATTGTGAATATAATACAGGCAGGAACAAATACAGTCATTCTTAAAAAGCCCTTATCTCGCCAAATGAGGACAATATACAATAGAGAAGTAAATACATCAATACAATAATAAAGAAATTAATTGAATACATGCATTTGTAGCATGTATGCATCACAATCTGATATACCTGGTCCAAATATGTCTTGTTCTCCATGTCAGAGTGGAATAAATCTAACTGAGTGCAGTGTGGTAATGCATTCGCCGAGATCCTCTCTCTGTATTGACAGGTGTCAGAATAGTGATGTGGTGGCCCAAGTGCAGCTGTCGCGACCAGACATGTAGAATCTCCTGAGAAAGTGTTGACGGGTGGATGAGCTGTCTCCCAACAATGCATTAATAGCATCATTCTGGAGCCTTTTTTCTGTTGCCGGGGCACTGTCCTGTTACGGGGTTAAAACCACAAAACAAGATCTGGACTCAGTGGGAACCCATATGACCCAAATAGTTATAGTTATAATAGTAAACTATATATCAGCTCTGTATTCACTAGACTAGATTTCTCATGTCCACAGGCTGCATTGTAAGTTGTAACATGGCCGCACCGCTGCCACTTTAAACACACAACTGAACTGCACATTTATTGCACTTGCTAAGTGATTCTTATTCGTCAGTACCTGTATTAGAGATCCAGACTGACATCATTACTGCGCTTAGTGCTGGGGAGGATGCTGAGCCAATTAACCAGCTGCCTGACTTCTGGCAAAGCGGTGAACAAATAAACTCCCCTTTCCACTACCTCGCCTCTGTGTGCACAGAGGCGAGGCATCTCATCTCAGTTAAGTGCAATGGAATATGACTTTGTTCGTTTACGTTTGGCTCTTGAATTCTTGAGACAAAAGGTTGCAATTAACGGCTCATTCAATCAGTATTAACCCCACGACACCATTTGATGCCAAATAATTTCACTTTGGCAGAGGAGGGGAAATTGTAAAGGAGCATTTCCCCCCCCCCCAACCCCCTCCATCTCCATGTCGTCTTTATTGTAGGGAGGAGGTGGGTGTGAAGACGTTGGAAGCACATCTGTTCGTTTATCCGTCATATAATAGTACAACACACTGACTGAGTTCAATGTAAAACATCAGTGCCAAACTATAGTGTCTGCTGATCAGTAAAATATTTACATTTACAGAGATTTCCACTCGGCAGACTGTATTCTAACATAGATGTGACCCGAGGCTGCCAGTTACATGTGTGTACTGTAAAGGCCAATAATCTTTTTGGTGGGTTCTCATCTTGTTATCAGTTACATAGGTCTACAAACACTATTGTGACTTCTTTGATAACCAATATAGTGATCTTCATGACATGTATGTAGCATTGTTATTAAGATTCTGGTTGGCTATTTGCAGACAATTGTTTTGTATACACTGCTGCATCACTTTGCAGAAGGATGTAATGATGAAAAAAGATGGGACTACATACCATACATCTCAAATTAATGCAGCATGATGTATTTGTGATTTGTAATGATTCAGATGGTCTGTATGGAATCTTGACGGAAACTCTTGAGGTCATATCATACAGGTTAGGCCAAAAAATAAATTAAAGAAAAGTTGTGCAAAAGATTTAAAATCCTGTTCATAAAAACTAATGTAGCATTTTTAATCAGCATTTCCACACACCAGTGTTTTCATAGTCACACGAGAGTCCTAGGTATCAGTTAGCTCTCAAAATAATAAGAGGTAATGGCGGATGGAGGCATGACCAGGGGTGTTTGAATGGTCCCTCCTGTTATGTGAATGGGTGTGTGAGAGCAGTGGGTGGCCTGAATATCCTGTAATTATCTTAAAATCAAAATGCTTTAAAGGTCTCTGGACACAGAAATGCAAACATGCGTTGTACCCTTTGGGAAGGCATAATCTTGTTCACACGACTTTCCGATGTAGTTTTGGCCTAAAGTATTTCAAGTTCACAGGTAACCAGCACTGCTACTGATTCTCCATTACTGGGTTGACAGCAGAGGAAGCAATTTAAGTGTCTCATTTAATGCAGGCTAATGAAAACCCAGAGGTAGAAATAGTTGTGTACTGCAGACACAAATGTTTCCGGTTCACACCTGCCTCTCTGCATTCGTCCATTACAGACAAAACTAGCTATAAAATCCAGACAGTCGTGTAGTTTATAAAAAAGTACCACATTACTAGTAATTCATCTTTATGTATAAGGGCTGCGTGTTGTGTTCTTGGAGACAAAGCCGAAAGGCAAAAATGAAAAAAAAGGAAGCAATTTTCAGCCAGATGTGCGACCAGGGTAGCTCTGGGACACAGTAATATACCCTTGTAACTCAATCTCTGAGCAGAGCACTGAATGGAGAAATGTAGCTTCTTTGACTCACACCATTCTCACATCCCCCCGTTGTGACCTTTTTCACTTCTCTTCCGCTTATGGGACTGCACTGATCCCGCAGCAGCCATTTAAGCAAGAGGAGAACAGTAAAGAGATAGCGGAATAATGTTTTGCTTCCATTTACGGTCATAGCATAGCGGTAGAAGAGCTTGTATACAGATAGTGCCGCACCAAAGTAAGCACACTGGCACGGTAAAGCAGTTGCAATATGAGTTGAATGTTATTTTATGATTATACATTTTCCTCAAGCAAGATAATTGCCCTTAAACTACTACAAGCATGCAACAGACCAATCGGCTTTCTTGAAGGTCACTCCTCGTCAGCAAGGGGTTAGTCGTGCCATCTGAAACGCACGTTATCTTTTGTGCTTTAGCTGCAGTATTGCTTCTTTGAACAGGGGCCAATTCAATCCTATGGCCTTGATTTAGGGACCTGGTTATGCAGATTTAGAAAAATCTGAGCAATGCCTCAAGCACTGTACCAAATGATTTGAAAGATCAACACATGATGTAGAACCTTGTAAATATTGTAGCCCCCACAAAGTCACTTAGGACTTAGCACAAAAATACCTCCAGCTTTGATGAATTGCATGCATAGGAAATGAAGGACTGCACTTCTTGGTCCTCTGAATTGCAGTGGCACCACTCAAAAAGCAGCAATTGGTACAATAGCTTCCATTCCCCTGAGGTATAATTGTTTCAGACAGATTCTTTGAGCTTCCCCATTTCTTAACAAGCTTAACAGTCAAGAGTGACCTCTTCAAAGATCACAAGTGGATGGTTTGCTTATCTTTTCACGCGTTGATGCTAGAATAATCTCCACATAAACACATGCACGCACACAGCACAATCATTCGTCACTTATCTTAAAAAAATATAGAAAACATTCCATTCAAAATGTATCAATTGTTTATATATCATCCTTTTTTTACATAGCACAACTTATTCTTAGACTGACAGATGAAGAAAATATTTTTAAAATGGCTTCCATGGCTCTAGGGTCAGATAGGAGGGCCCCTCACAGAATATATATATATATACATATATACATATATATATATATATATGTGTATATATATATATATATATAAAATATAAACATGTGTATCATTTGACCTTTGTCCCAACTATTAATCTCATTCAGTGGCATTCATCAATGTTTTGAATAATGGAATGCAAAAAAGTGTTGCATGCAGTACATGAAATATGCAAAGCAATGTGTATGTTGCATTTGTTTTGTTAATCGATAACCATCCCGTAGAGACAATGAGAGGCACTGCTGTGGATGGAAATTTGTGCTAAAATAATAGGTAGCAAAAAATGTATTTCTGCTGTGTTGTGTTCAGTAGGCACACATAAACCAAATGAAGCATTCATATTGATTGTCACTTCCTTGGATTCCTCAGTTCAGGAGTGAGGAGGGGGGGTCTCCCTGTATCAGATGACACGGCTCATTGTTCACCATGGACTAATAAAGAGCTTTACTGGTGCCATTATGCATTCTCTGTTCCTAGTGACAGACTGATGACTGAAGCCTTAAAGATGGAAGCTATTTCACATTTAAACAATAACAGATGGTTGGCCCGAGTCACTGAATTGCCCCAGCAGACATAAACCTGCATGAATTATTATTTCAAATAGCTTGGATGCCATCATGTATGTTTTGGCTCATTTATATTTCTAACAGGCCTGCCATGAGTGTATATTTCTCCTTGGTTGAGAGCATATGCATTAAGACTGGAGAATGTTGTTTTAGTGTGTCACATCAGACCTGTGTAAGGTCTGATGTGACACACATAAATGTCATATGTCATAATGATTGCACACCTGGAGTTAAAATGGGATTACAGATTGTATCTATATGTTGTGTCTACATTTTGAAGATTTATTTTGACATTTTGGCTCTTTATCCTGTAGCTTCATAAACCACCTTTGACCTTTTCTTCCCAAAGTGTTTTTTCTTAGTTGACCGGTTTTTGAATCTACAACCAGTATCAGCTCCATAACATAGCAAATGGCTGATGTGGGGAAGAGAGTTGAGGTCTTGACGTGTTGAGTCAAGCGCATAAGGTCAACGGATGAGCAAAACAGCTTTTACAACTTTTTCTATTTACTGAATCATCAAAATAAGGAGTTTGTGGATTAAAGGGAACCGGGTGGTCCTTTGCCGAAAAAGCCACAGGTGAAATCTCATGTCCTTGTGCGGCGACAGAGGTCTACTTGCATGGCCGCCGACACATCTGTCTGTAATGACCCTTCTTAGCTTTCTTTGACCCACTTTACAGAGAGCAGAAACCAGCTGTGCGGATCAAAGCTTGACCTTTCTGTTTCTTGCCACTGTAGATAATTACCCAATTGCTTCCTCTCAATCATAAACTCTTAAAAGCATGAAGAAAAGGAAAATTGAGTCCGACTGTTGCCATGTGATCAAGGATTTCATGCTCTTTTCTTCTTCTCTGCAGCACCATCCAATAATCCTCATTGACGCATGTGATAGAAAATAATTGGTTTGGATTTTAGATACTTGTGTGACAAAATAAAGAATCTTCATAAATTTTGTAATTCCAATGAGTAAAACATGTGGAAAAACATGTGACTTAAGGTCAAGCAACATACTGTTAAACTTCTAAACCTCAATCTGAAGTATCTCTTGGCCAGCAACACTATAGATTCTTGAACTCGTCTTTCTATTCAGATTATCAATTCAGGCTTATAGTGTTGCTTACTGCTGCATTGTTATGGGTTTAAAGATGCTGACGATGATAACCACATCTCTTAAAACTAATGAAGTATTATTTTACTACATAATGAAGGGTATTGGTTCCTTTGGTATTGGCTGACAAATTGCTGTTTGAAATTAATGGCATTTGTAACATGTAAACCAGCCAGTAAAAAAAAAATCTATATATATATATGTATATGTACATATATATATTTTATTATTTTGGAATTTGCCCTTACCTGTAGATACAGAGAAAGAAAGAAACAGAGTGGCAGGCCGATACACAGAGAGAGCTTTTTGCCACCATGTACAATTTCAGAACACTTAAGTGATTCTCAATCCCAGCATGCCTTTGCCTGCCACCGCCATGACAGATGCTCCAAAATTGAATATAGATTTCAGTGAGCAAGGCAGGCGTGCCTGATGAATCTCAATTTGCCGCTGTCCATATTTCATAGTCACCACTATGGCGAGCTCGGGGGGAGGCAGTGAGAGCATTATGGCTGCACCTGCCAAAACTGTCAGTTGGCTATAGTGTCGAATGATGATCTGTACTTCATTAAAGCCCATATTTATCCCACACTAATTCAAGCCCTACATCATTTTATCGCCGGAAACCTACATGTGTGAGCAGGGAGAAAGGAAGACACATTGGAAATACACGTCCTTTCACAACTGCAGTGATCTAGAGATTAAAAAAAGAAGCCCACATGATGACAATTGCTCAGCAGCGGAAGACTGTGGAAATGGTTTACTGTGGCTTTGCGGGTGGAACAAATGTAGAGAGCTTCCCCAAGGGGGGGTGGGGGGGGGGGGGGGTGGAAGTGCCTTGGCCACTGTGTACCTGGTAGTCTATTTATAGTTTGTTTAGAAGTACTTATAAAGTGACACTGAATGCTTTTGTTTTGCAACTCAGTGCTCTTGTGGAGAATTTATGTTTTTCAAAAATGATGATGACGTTGGAGCTGTCAAATTTAAATGAATATAACTGTTTTTTTAATTTATAATCCATTCTTGACCCATTGTGTGTATCTGACACTGTGTCAATGTGTCTTCCGTTGACTGTTGATTTCTCAAAGTACACAGTATCTACCTTAAATCCAACCTCTATCATTCATTAAATACAACTCAGTACAATATGAATATATATATATATATATATATATATATATATATATATATATATGGTAACCACACCACAGAAAGCAAACCAACTAAGATGTAACATATCAGCTGCAGCACAGTGTAGAAATAGGAATTAGGCAAATTATGTGACATAATAAGCACGTGGAAATAGGACAAAGCATACAACACTCTGGTATAGCAGCTTAATTACCATGATTTTTTCAGAGGTTCTCTATTCATTATCCATCTCACCACGAGTTATATGTGCCGTCTCTGCCACCCAACCCAGCCAAGCACAACACAAATGTCTTAATCTAGTTTCAGACTGACACAGTTCTCATTTTTTCCATTCCTTACTCACTTTGTGTAAATAGCAAATGTGCTTGCGTTCATGAGGGCCCCCGCCGGCGTATTGGTTCAAAAACTGAGGTGTGGTCAGGAGCGTTGTTGGTACACTGCTATCGGGAGGCAGTGGAAACAAAAACCTTGTATGAAGGCAGTGGCGCTGTATTCCACCGTTATTTTAATGATGCACTATCAAGATATTCAAATGTGCCATAGTTGGGTTCACAACACGTGTACATTGTTGAAGCATTTCCTCTGCATTAAGTGTTCTACCTTGGAAATCCCCCTGTATAATAGCAACCTATGATTATACTGAGTAGAAACCTTTTGAACCTTCCACATGGCACAGCAACTTTCCTTTACTCTTGGTGAACTAGCAACACTGGATCTGTACGATATGTCCTAAATGCACTCAGGCCATGCGCTTCAGACCATGCACTTGAAATAAAGCTCAGAGAGTTATTTTTGTTATTTGAAGATATGCAGCTAGTGTACCAGACAGAAGTATAGACCTTTCTATATATGAAAAATGGCCGCCTCACTGGCCACCAAGTTGAAGCTACAGGGGCAAAATACAAGAAAGACAGTCAGATGAGCGGTAAACTGGGTTTGGTGAAATGAAATGGAAAATGCATACACAAAGTAAATGGTGTATCACAAATGTAATTTCAATATTTAAAAAAAAGATTTCCAAATTATGGAATTGAAAAATAAATCGCTGATCTAATTATATTTCGGTAATTGTTTTATTTAAAGCTTAATTGTGCCATTAAGGGTAAATGTGTTTAATTAGCAAATTAATTGTTTTTTATGCATCTATAATTCGATTAACAACAATTAAACACTGAATCAATCTATAATAATCAAGCCGGCATAGTGGAAGCGCCGTACAACACAAGTTTACCTATATTACCTAGGTTTCATAGCATATCTGGCATATTAATACGAACCTAAAGTAAAGTGAAGGCGAACACAACCCCACAAAAAAGAGCTACGATATACTTTACATACACAATACAGTGCTCCTTACCAGTATTTCTGACGTGAGCTGTGGTGTCATTAGCTTATTTTCTGTTATGACAGCCATCGCACTTGCCAGACGTTTTCTTTCTGAATTGCATGATGCCACCAGGGGGTGCAGGAGATGACAGGGATTTCTTGTCTAATTAGATTAGACGTGCTACATGTGTCTGTGTGTGTTGCCACATTTCATTAAGGCGAGGTATGGGCCACTGAACCGGCTAAGAGGAATGGATAGGCAGCATGCGGCGGTGTAGTTCCCTTCACCGCAAACGCAGCCGCTCGGCTCTTTCTCTTCCTCTCCGGAGTCATGCTGAGACCCCTGGAGCCAAGTTCAGTCAAAATGGTTCCACTTGATGCAAAGACCCTCAAGGTGCCGACTGTCAAAATGAACGCACATGGGAAACCAGAATACAGTCTGTGTGTGTAAATGAGCATTGTGTCTGCGACATTGAACAAGTACATGCATACGGCATATATGGACTAATTCACGAAGCATTTTAACTACAACAAATTGAAGTCTATGATAGGAAATGAAAGGGGCACATTTCTCTGATGATGAATGACAATGTCAATAGCTGTCAGCGTATAAACACACAGACATGCACACATACAGATAACTCTTTGATGTGCTGATGAGAAGAATCCAAAAGGCTTTACCTGAGAGTTTTTCTTGACTTTCAGTGCAGAGCCTTTTGTTACTTTACTTCACTGGTTGTGCTGCTCTCGAGCATTCACAAGGGGGCCCCGCAAAGTCGTGAAAATAATGCCCCTTATTGTCCTTATATTTTGTGTAATTTTTACAGCTGCCAATCATGTGCGGTAGATGAAGCAGAGGAGTTCAGTTGCTTCAGCCCGGAGCAGTTTTTTTCACATTTTTGAATGCCCACATTCAAAAATGTTTATAAAACAGTGCCAGCAGCTCTTTCTTATTTCTTAAGTAGAGCTGACAGTGTTAGTGCAAATTCAAATAGGCTACATTCAAATTTTAACACCTTGAATTGCTTCTTGTTTTAACACACTGCTAGTTTTTTTTTTTATGTTTTCATGCTCGGTTGCGAAAAGCTAGCCCGTAGAAATTCCAAATCCTTCATACTACTGATTAAAGATTGATGTGCAGAACTGGCACAACTACCTGGTTAAGCTTAGAAAAATATAGTGATTTTGTTTAAAATCAGTACTTCCATAAGGAAGGAAATACAATAAATGCTGATGGAATAAAGACGGAAAATATCTAAATTAATTATACTCTATTTCTATCACCAAGACAAATATTGCAATTATTATTATATATTATTATATGTCATAGACAAAAGATGGGAAACAATGGTAAGCTGTGTTACTACCATCCTTGATCATCTCTGTTGTCAACTTTTTGTACTAAATTCTGCATTTGATGTTTTGGTTTTAAATTAACTGGTTTAAAACCAGTATTAGTTATAATCATAAGTTACTAGATTTGTGTTTCCTACTATGCACTACTGCCAGCTAACAGTAAGAGTAACCTATTCCATTGATTTTAGAAGCAACAGTAATGCCACTCCATCACTAAGAGACGACTACTGTTAAACATTGCTGATTGGTTATTGATTTTGCAAGACAACACTAAGGCTACCAAACCTTGAATGCAAAAAATCCACACACTGCATCGTCTGTGTTGAGGGTTGATTGATTTTATTTTTGCAAAAACACTAAGCGTCTTGTAAGCTTACTGCAATACTCAGACGTGAATCACCTGATGTAACGTAGGTTGAAAAATCAATTTTTTTGTCCTCAATGGCAGAAGAACTCATTCCTTACCTACAATGTCATTTTTTTTTCAGCATTTAAAACACGTCTCTGTTGATTACCATGGAAACTAAGCACCCAATGTTGGAGCTTTGTCAAAATAAAAGCATATTATATTAACAGCACCCACTGTTATTAGCAGCATGTTTGATGGTGTTATGTATCCTAGCCATTACACAATGAGTGCAAATCAGCCCCAAAATTAAAAAAAAGGAATGTAACAAGAGGCAAATGGATTGAAATCGTCATACTGTACAGCCCTTTAGTGGTAACATGTGAAAGATTGTCTGTGCGGAGGAGTGGGAGTGATGGATGTAATTTAATGGCTCACATTAACTTCCTGGAGGGAAACACTCTCAAGTCTTCAATTCCCTCACTTTTTTTCTACCCTCACTGGAGCAGACCAACTTCTTAATTGGCATTATAATGTGATTAATTGCTTTTTTGTCATTGGGCCCAGTGAGTTTTACACTGTAAAGAAGCATAAATCAGGCGTGTATTTACAAGCAATCAAACGCCCAAGATCTAAAAGAAACATATAAAAGATGCCAAGCTGTGCAAATAGTAATTGGTTCTGCTTTATTAGCTGTGTGTTTGTGATTTTGAAAGGAAAGACATTTGGATCAGAGGGATAAGTTACTTTGGCATCTAGTTAAATTTTTTTGATAATTTTTAGCTTAACAACAAAATCAATCACTATTCAATTCAAGTTCATTTTTGTAACACCAAATCACAGGATACATTATTTTTATAGAATGAGGTTGAAACCTAATGATGTTATTGATTCAACAAATACACTGTACTCTCGAATGTAACAAATTGAATCAAACATTACACATACTGTACATTGACATCAACATGTTCATTCACAATTCAGATTTATTTAATTCTGATAACGACTTGCCCTTTAACTTGTATAAAAAGGATATACAGACATCACATATCAATTCAAAAAAATGTTTTATTACAGAACTTAAATTATAACATTAAACAGAATTTTTTAATCAGTGTAATTCTGACCTGTCGGATCATCACATCTCTCTTTTCACATCCATGCTAAAATTATAATTTTTTACTGTCCACTAGTGAATTCTGAAAACATTTGATCTTTTCTGACGCTCAACGGATCAGAGAAATGAAACAGAAAAAAAACAAACATCCAATTTCTGTCCCTCACCACACGCCGTACCACAAAGGAAAGCACCAATTATCCAGGTATGGGCTGTGGTAGTTAAGAACAAATGCTGATGAAGCTCAGATGTCTGTTACCGCATCCAGGTGCTCTTGCATATTAAGACACTTAATGGTCCCGTCATTAAGGAGAAACACTAAGAGAGACACTACCGTCTTGATTGGTGAGCATCTTGATTCCAGTTGGCAAATGGCAAGCTAATGCGTCCTTATGAATCAAGTCCAAGCATGTTGCAGACAGACAGGGGAATGGTGACAGTTTTTCTGAGACCGGCGTATGACAGGCCATCCGTGAAAGATTATTCAGTCATTTTATATGAACTGGTTGTGGTAGTGTGTTATAAAGTTTTTTTGTGTATGTAAAAGGTCTGCAAAGTTAAGAAGCCCGGAAGTCAGTGGTAAAGGGAGATCTTCTCCCCGAGAGACAAGATTGGTCCTGAAACTATAAATGAACTGCATTCTAGTTTTAAAACGCATCACTGTTGCTATGTTAACGCCGCCTGTCCACAGTGCCACAGAGTTCTAGAGCACCTTCATTGGAGAGGTTTGGAAACGCTGCCGGCCTTGGTTCATTTTGAAAACTCAGGGAGAGTGTTGTAAAATGGACGGACAGAAAAATAACAGAAAAATAACATTTCCACCTCGTCGTCGGTCTACGAAAATAAATCACTGCTCTGAGTTTAACTCTTAGTGTTTTCTGTTTTTCTAAGCAACTGACTGCAGAGTAGACAATCTACTTGCTGTTCAACCGGAACACATATGACCAGTGAATCCAGCCAATCCCATCTAACATTGGGCGAGAGGCGGAGTGCACCCTGGACAGGTCACCAGCCTATCGCAGGGCCACATACATGAAGCTCATTCACACCTACGGTCAATTTAGAGTCTCCAATTAACCTAACCCCAATCTGCATGTCTTTGGACTGTGGGGGGAAGCCAGAGAACCCGGAGAGAACCCACGCATACACTGGGAGAACTTGCAAACTCCTCATAGAAAGGCCCTGGTTGGTTTGTAACGGGATTCGAACCCAGAACCTTCTTGCTGTGAGGCAAAAGTGCTAACCACTACACCACCGTGCAACCCCATAGTCGGTGAATGGTCACGGAAAATCCATTTTTAGGTGTGTTAGGTCGTTGGACCAACATTACTTCTGAAACGAAGCTGAAACACTCGTCTAGACAGGGATAGTAGTATGATCCACCAAATTTCACAGAAATCTAGTAGAGGTGGATAAATTTCAGTCACAGCCAATAACTGGCAACACCATCCGCTGTCTACCAATGGTAGTGGCTAAACGTGTTCGCCACTAAGAGTTTCTTTTAAGCATTTATCCTTTGTGTCTAATATTGTCACAATAATATTACTGTGTCAACATCAAGTAATTAATTTGGCAATGGCGAAAGACATTTGGTCTACTTGTTCTATTGAGGACAGGAAAAAAATGGGGGTTATTATGAATTCAGCAAAATCACCCTTTCACAGCCCATCAGTATTCTGTGGCCATTGTGAGGAAATGGGTCTAGGCTTAACCAGGGGATCCGACGGGTAAATGATCAAAAAACAGGACAGCTATTGTCCTTGAACTCTTAATGGCGTACTAATGGCGCTGGGTGTCAGGAGTGATTTTAACAAGAGTGTCCTGAGTCAAACTTTTTTTTTTATCTCTCTGCCTTTGGACAAGAGGAGATATCTGCCTCCTCTCCCTATACCTCTCTCTATCTTTCTCCCTCTCATCATCGCATTACCAACTCAGGCACGCCTTTTGCATAATCACCATCCTCTGTGTTTCCTCCTGCAGTCTGGATAAGGGGACTCATTAAAGTACAGAAAGTAATGGCCGGGGCCATATCACATTGTATGGGTCACACGTATTGCTACGGTCCCCAAAAAAAAAAAAATATTTTCACAAAAAATGTAACCATATTAGCACATCACTGACACTGAGGCTTGCTATGGTTCGGATAAAATAGAATAAATATATTGTATATCATGTCTTTTCGTATAATGCTCAGCATACAGTGGAGCATTTGCTGTCACTGTTTGTACTGTTGATTCCTTGTCTCTGCTACGTCCAATATGTTTTATTTCTATTGGGTTTTGATGCTGATGGACATTGTGATCTTCGTGTATTGATTCTCAATTTTTCTTTTCATTTCTGCTCCTCCCGTCTGCTTCTAGATAAAAGACCGAAAATAGGAAACGGCCACAGCAAAAGAAAAGAGAAAACAATAGGCCATGGCCGAGGGGATGATTACTTCTCAAAGTGGTAAGCAGCAGACATTTACAGTGTCTAAGTTGTTTTGTTCCAGTTCATTTTGGACAATTTCATTCTTTTTACATCAATCCTGTTGCCTTTTCGAAGAGGACAAATTGGCGTGCAGAGACTCACTCTGTTGTTTCTGTTAGTCCAAGATGACATCGGTATGTTACTTACTTCCTGAATTTCAATATCTCCAATGTCTTGGCGCAGAGCCCTCCAATCACAGATCACTTTGAGCACAGCAGCATGCCATTACCTCATGAACCGATGATGATTCACAGTATTATAAAGGTATATACACAGTATAAAACCTTGTTGGGCTCTGATTTTATCCAGATATATGAATCTTTGGCTTTGTGAAACTGGAGCTGTTCAAGTCTTTCAGCTTCTTTGGCTTTAAGTGCTCTGTGTGTCACTGAGATGCATCGTTGAGTCCCCCTGCTGCATCCCGTCTGACCGCTGACACACAGATCATCGCAGAATAATGCCCCGATCCCTCATCAATGCAGCAAGGACAAGCAGGTCAAAACAGCCGGAAGTGCGCCGTCTGATGAAAACCCTTCACATTGTCACCTTGGATTTTCAGTTGCATCAGGTTTACAACACCTTCCATGAGCTCTTCACCGCTTCTAAAGGAAACACCAGTGATTCATAGATGTACTAAGCTCATTGAGTGCAAAGTACGGCGAGTACTGTGTGAAACTCACGAGTCAGCATGGTTTCTTTGAGCCATTACTTTCCCACAACTTTAACCGTGTTTATCATTGTAACCCTGGTGACACAGGGTGTCTTAAGGAAGTGTTCATTTTAACACAAACCACCATCTTTTCCTCAACTCAAGCCGCACTGTGACCGTTCCACAACCTCAACTAAAGTTGATTATTGCTACTGATGCTTTTGGACTCCAAAGATTTTTTTTTAATTTCACTTCTCAATGCCTCCTCAAATATTGACGGACGAGGTTTCAGGGGTTGAGGGGATGAAGCAAATACCGATGTGTTTAACTCCCGGTAACATGAATTCTGCAAAGATGGTTGCAACTGAGTATTTTAATTGTGCTCTTAGTGATGAAAAATGTACGGTGAGTATCTGATTATTTTTCTGTGTGTGTGTGTGTGTGATATTGACTTGGCTTCCTCCTTCACTTGACTTGACTTCCTCCTGGTTACTTCCAGACTGAGATTTACCGGAATTATGAGTTGTAAAACAGTAATTCAGTTTGAAGGTATACACTGACAGAGGATATACGTTGATGCTGGTAATATACGCTCGAAGGGTCGTGGGTGCCGTTCTCGTATGTCACATTTTATCAAATTAAAACTCTCTTGATGACATGAGCACTGTGCATCGCACTCTTTAACAGTGTAGAACAGTGCATCCCCTTCCGGCAAGTTTGCTTTGCCCAGCATGTTGAGTGCAGATCCGTCTTTTCCTAAGTCAATTCAAGTATTCACGCAACAAAAGCATCACCTTGACAAGTTCAAATTTACAAATCAAACTCCAGTTAGCTTTCTCTGCCAGCAGCCAAACATTTGTCAGATTTTGGATTTACATGTGTGTGTCTAAATATGCAAAGTATGTTTGAGTCTGCTGGCAACTGTGGGGAACATGCACATACTTTTTTTGTGTGTTTGTCCAAAATTGAGTGTATGCGTGACTGTGTAGAAAAGTGCATCTGTGTTTAGGGGGAAAGAAAACGACGGAAACGAAAAGAGAGGTGATGTTGTGCGGAGAGATGGGAGACTGCAGACAGATAGTGTCATTCCCTCGGTATCGCCATTAAATCTTAATCTCCTGGCTCCTCATGGGAGGCGCCAGCCGAGCATGGGATTGTGATTTGCATCTAAATCAAGATGTTGTGTTTCTTTAGAGAGCGCTTTATTGAGACAAAGTTTGATGTGTCTATTCCCCACTTCACATACATCTGGATGCACAGGCTGATCAACCAGCTGCTTGTGTTTGTATTAAAGTCTTGTTAGATTCGGTTACCTTGTGAACTGTAAAATCTCTAATCAATTAAAAGAAAGAGAGACGACAAAACTACCAAGGGAATGTGGAAAAGTTATCAACAACTGAGCGGAAGTTTCAGCATGTTGCATCACGGAGACCGAGTTTCTGTGGCAGTCAATACAACCCACTAAGACCAGTCTTTGAAGATACATATATAAATGTGTATGTGGTAAGCAATTATCAGTTCTTTTATTGATATTATCTTGTTCTCTTTACCTAATCAATCTTTTGGAGTTCAAAATCAATGTTTTATGAATTTTGCACCAAACCATTACAGGATAACCTTTTCTGGACTTGAAGCAGCGGGCATGTTTGAAAGTAACCCTACAAAGTTATTATTTATTATTAAGTAGTAAAAAAATAGACTAACCCCTATAATACTTATCAGGAATAAATAAGAGATCATCTTGCTAAGATAATAAAACCACAAGGGTTTTAAGAAGATAAATTATAAGAAGACGTCATCGTGGAAATGAAACGGTACCATTGAAAACAACATTTCATCAATCAAAGATTCACATACACACTAGCATAGCAAAGAACTGAGAAAAGAAACTGTCATGTAGTATGTTTAATAAGCCTGATACTTATAAGAAGCATAGCGTACGTACAATTGCTTCAAAAGAAACCCGAATAAAGGAGGTCACAATATACAGTATAAAATTCAGTCTGGATCATCAAATAAACTGAATAAAGTTAGTGAGAGAGGACCAGTATTCCATAGCTGTGTATCTCATAGCTTATTGACACAGAGTTGTTCTGAATCCAAAAAGTGTAAATGATGAACACATATGGAATTGCATGTGCAGTTTACTGAATTTGACTGGAAAAAATGATTCATGTGATACCAAAGTAAGCTGGTATACACATTTGAAGACAAAAATGCGTGTGGATTCGAAAAAAACAATGCTGATCGAAATACAGAATGAGTAGAATTTCAACTTTTGCAGTCAAAAGACCTTTAAAAACCCCTGAAGACAAGATTGATGGTATCTTGATTCTGTATTATGCTGAACAAAGTGCACATAATTAGGCAATTAGAAAAAATGAATCGTGATACTGAACAGTTAATGGCTATTTTACCTCCTTGGAACAGGTTGGTGTAGTGTTTTACCACTTGATTTAATTTGTACTCTGAAAACAGTACAAGGAGAACAAACATAATATTGTTTTGACGATGCTACTTATTTAAATTAGTTTTCATGTATTCATATATATATATATATATATGAGACACACACACACACACACATTCATCCCCATGTCAACTTTCCCGCAGGTAACCAACTACGATTAATTCACTTAACATACTACATCAGTCCAGGCAGGTTGCATCTCACTGGGTTTACTTTGCTCCTACCTAAACATTTCAAATGTGTCACCTTCTCAATCACTCCTTTCTCAGGGGCTTTTTGTCTAGGAAATGTTCAGGTTTATCATAAAGAAAAAGTAGAGATCAAAACTGAACACAGCTGCTGGCCCGTAGGTCAATGAGATGTGCCTCTTCCACATCCTCTCTCGGCAGGAAACGGCCTGTACTTCTGCACCACCTTCCCGTTTTCTCGAGAAGAGGTTAAGCAGTAGTCGGTGCACATCGCATTTGCCTTGCAGGTTGCCCCACACAATTCTCACCTGCCAAACTCCATTCCCTCGCACTAGGGTCAAAAATTGTGACGGAGCTTTTAATTATGGCTCAAGCTAAAATACAAGTGTTTATCCAGAGGGAGAAGAGATTCTGGTGCGGACACTTGCGATGGGTGGACATGAGTTCCTTTTCATTTTTGTCGCTGTTGTTTTTTTTCCTCCAATGTAGTTCTACATTTTCCCCCAACATCAATTGAATATGGTTTTATGAGGTCTGGCTGCACCTTTTCCGATATAAAAGGGGAAAAATAATCTCCCCGAAAGAGGAAGGCTCTGACAGCACACCGAGTTGTAATGGAAAGCCTGGCTGCTGTTTCAAAGGGGGAGGGCAAAGTAAGAAGACTGGATTGGAGAGCGAAGCCTGTTCACTGCAGATAGAGGACGGGGATAAACCAGTAAAGATTGTCGAGTACCTGGTTATAATTTATTGTACACATACATTTCGTTTCATATTTTTTGTTGATCGAAGGCATAGGTGTAATTTGGTGAACGCGGGGACAATGACATATAGGACTGACATTTGTGGTGTCTCGGAATTTGCATGTATTTTATTTCATGATGATTACTGTGAAACGCAGGGAATTCTGGGTCCCAGTGTCTGAAAAGGTGTTAAACTTTTCTTTTCTTCATAACGAGGTGGACAGTGGGTCTACTACCGGTACGACACATTCATGAGAACGATAAACACTCGGCATCTTTCTCGTCTGTTGTACTTCCTTTGCCGCCCACACTGAACCATTATTCTTGGTAATAGACTCACATCGGCACCAAGTATATTGATTCATCATTATTCTCGCAAGCCTTTGGCAATGGCATTGCGGATAGGGCCAAATTGATGCCGCGTTGTTGTGTGGAATTATAAGTGGTAGTACATGCGGTACGCTGCAAAGTGAAACCGATATAAAGTAACTGACAGACAACAGTAGGCCTGTTTTGGACGTCATCATCAAGCTCCCTCACGACAGTAAACCCCACACATCACACTCTCAAGTTACTTGTCATATGATGAGGGTTGCATCGCAGCGTTTTTTCTCAGTCCTCGTCAGGCTTCCTCAGGCGATCACGAGCACTGCAGTTCCCGCATGTCAATTAACATTGTGTCGCCGGAATTCTGAGAACACGTGTCCTCTCCCTCAGATGGGTTGATTTGATATCTTTCAAAGACACTCGTCATCTCGCATTGTTTGGCGTCGCTAACCCGCCATTATCTACTGACACTGTCCTCAGATTGCCATTATGGACTGATTAGGGACGTGTCAACGGTGATCAGAATTTTTGGCCTTGATTAGAGAATATTCAACCCTTTTGTTGCTGTCAAGAATGATCAAGAGGAGACAAGGTTCGCAAAGTGAGTGAATGTGACTGAGAGTGCCATCATCGTCTCTGTAACACAGCGGCCCCCTCATCTCGGAGAGAACATATTAACATGCTGCCGCGCTGTCATCCCCAATGCCCTACTTGGACCAGATGGGCCTCATTCAGGTCTTTCACCAAAAAAACACAGACGTGAAAAGAGATCTTGAATGTCAGCCTTAATATCACCAAATCCTTCATTAACAATGGGCTCGTAGAAGGGCGTGTACTTTTGTGCCCTTCCATGATAGATTGCATCATAGCAGAAGATCACAGATTGAATTACCAAAACCTAATGAGCCCAGCCTGAAGAGGCTATGCGGAAAAAAAATCTGAATTTATAAGTATCATACTAACAAGGAACATAATTATTAACATAAGGAAAAGTAATGTGATGCATTTGAATGCAAAGGGAATTAATAATGCATATCACTGTAAGTCAAAAACAATTATCTTCCCTCGTCTAGACAACTGTAAAAGGTGCGGATGTCTCTCGTATGACAAATACATAAAACATTTTTGTGGTACGTTAACCTTCAATTATGCATGTACTTAACATGTCATACCACAGAAAGTGTTTGTTTTGTGTTTGTTTTTGAGAGGCTGAAGGTTCATGTGACTGAGCACAGCTACGTATGCACAATTTGAATAATGATACACCAACTTCCCATTACATTGGACATTTTCGGAAATGTAGAACATATCTATCTATCAATCAATCAATCTGTTACTTTAGATCACATTAGATGTTTTTTTATAAATTATATCCCGGAGCTGACCTACATTTATGTCATAGTCATCTCTTTCATCTGTGGTTAATTGTGTGTTTCGAAATGGTTTGAGTTGGCAACGACTTTGGTTACCAGGCAAGTTGTCCTGCGTGTGCGCAGCCTTCTATTCCTGGAAACTGATGTGAATGAAAGAACTGGAGGCTTGTAAGTAGGTGGTGGAGAGTGCTAACCTTTGAAGAAAGCACAGGTGAATATAAGAGGGCAGAAACTAGGTGTTTATTAGATGCTCCTGTTCAAGGCTCTGTCCTCTCCTATACACCACAATTATTGCAAAGTGTAATAACAGAGTGCATTGTGGGAAAGGATGCACTCCCTGTGGCCCCCCCTTCCCCGTGCTTGTCTGTTTGTTTGTTTTCTTCTGCTGTTTTTCCATTCAGGAAATGCAAGGCTACTAATTAAGTCTAGGAGGGGGAGAAGGAGGCATCGTAGTCGGCCAACAGTGAACGACTATCGCAAACTCAACTTCCATGTTTAATTTATGGGCGCTCTATTATTTACGGATGCCGTGATCTGTGTGTATATGGGGCTTTATGTAACCTTTGGGCCTGTGCAGTGTTTGGGACAAAGAAAGAAAGAAAGAAAGAAAGAAAGAAAGAAAGAAGAAAAATGAAATGTGAAGCAGAGTAATGAGCGCACAGTTGAATTATTTTTCCGGGGTCAATGATAGCAAGGTCTGTGTGACAGTTATCGGTCTCCCCATCTCCTTTTCCATCCCCGCTCACTGAATTATACATTGGCTGTACATTACGTATTCCCACAGAAATCCTCTGAAATGTACATACTGGTTACATGTGCGTACACAAACACATGCACACACTTAACCTTGCAGTGAGTATTTTTGTTAATATATATTCTCGGGAACGTTATCCTTGATTTAAACTCTCTCGCTCTATCTCTCTCTCTCTCTCTCTCACACACACACACACACACACACACACACTTCCTCCACAAACTCTATCATCAGCAGCAGCAGCAGCACCAGATGATGATCAGGTAGAAGGGGTAATAACACCCATGACACACACCCAGCCCACAATGGCCGAGGACCATCTTTATGCTCCCCTCCACTTCAATCTTTAATGTGCAGTAATGCACTGAAGGCAGAGAGCCAACCGGGGGGGGGGGCAAGTCCACGCCTCAAAAAGTGGCTTGGATCAGCAGGTGTGACTGGTGGCGATAGCATGGGTTTTAAGAAAGGGGGGCAACGTGTGGGAAATAAATAGTTCATGGGACATTTTCTCGCATCGCAGTTAAAAAGGAGCAGGGATACAGATCAATGGAAGTAAGGGATCTGGTTTAGCAAAGATAGAGTTACTGAGGGAGGGTAATACGACTTCCAATAGCAAGGGTACTGGCTTCACAGGGTTAGATGACTGGCTTTTTTATGATAGGAGAATCTGACAGTCAAGCAGTCGTGGGGGGGGTTGAAGTTAGTTTTTTTTCCCCCTAACATACTATATTTCAAAATATCTATGCCACTAGAAATGTTGCTTTCAATAAACACATGAACACACTGAATACAAATTATTATGGTGGCTACATTTTATAATCGTCAGGAAAAGATGGAAAATGGAAAAAATATTATTGCAAATACAGTGATTCTCTCAATTTTTTCAAGAGAATTCAAAAACTATATATAAAATAAACATAAAACACAAAAACCATCCTCAAAGTATTTGCTGTTAAATAGTTTTGTTTGGCAAAATTACACAGACTATATCAGCAGAATGAAACAAACAAGATTACGAGTGTACGGCAACAACCTCTGGCCAAAACACAAGCATCTGGGCAGCTCATATGTTCAACTGGAAGAGCAAAGCATTCATGCAGATTGAGGTGCCCATGGTTGGTCAGCAATGCTTACAGCACAATGAGTGATTTACATTGATCGCAGCACCAGCATTTTAACCTCATATGCTGAAATGCAATGATAGTTTTTTCTTGTTTTTTTTAAAGAGTTCATAAGGATAGATATTGTGTTGACCTCGACTTTGTCCAAGTCCAGTGCCGGTGAATACACTATGACCGGCAGGATGTGCTGACGGGTGGATGGCCAGTGGTGCAAACGCACTACAACAAACAAGCCGGTGTCATGCAGGAAATTATAACGAGCATACAGCGCTTTGAATGGGGTGATCGAGAGGGAGGCGGTTTCCTGGACAGGCTCACATATCCTATGGCCCATGTCCAAGAATCACACACACACACACACACACACACACGCACACGCACACGCACACGCACACGAACGAACAAACGAGATGAGAGAAGGCACTTAAGGGTCTCTGCTTCACTGAAGCTGACCTGTATCTGCACTGGATAACAAACATTCTGGACACAAATGTACGTTTTTAGATGGAAGGAGACTTTAGTAAAAGATGTAGTAGTTCATGATTTTTGCTTTCATCATATTACCTCCACCAAATATATATTTTTTTGTTTTATTATTCATTATTTTACTTTTTAAATTGCCGCCTCAGAAATAGTTCTAAGCAGTAATCTGAAAGCCAAAGTAGGACGGCAACTAATGGTTATTTCAATTTCTTTCTGAGCCACACTTCAAAACCAAACATATGATGATATGATAGATACTATAATGTAAGACAAACAAACAAACAAAAAAGTATGACAGGGATGAAATCATAAAACCTCCTTTGGTGGAGGTAATAACCCTTTCAGCCGTACTCTAAATTGTAGACCATTTCCTTTGGTGATGCCAGAGATACTGCTTGTTTTCCTACAGTCAATACTCGGCAGAAGGTTATACCTTTATAACCCAATCAGCTTCACCAACAGCAGCCTCAGGTGTAATAAGGCTCCTAAAACCTGATTGACGACTACTTTTTCTTGAAGAGCGGCCAACCAATAACCTATGCCTTGCTGACAAAAGAGGCTATTTGTAAGCTTGCCACTGGGAAGGTATTACGTCAACCATCCTCCACCACCAAGTGCCCTTGAGCAAGGGGCTGTACTCCTCCGGGGGCTCTCCACTCTGGCTGACCCGGCGCTCTAACCCCTCTGATAAAATGCATAGCCATTTGAATGTATAACCTGGGCGGGCTACATGCAAAGAGATTGATCCTTGAACTATAACAAAGACAGAATTTATGAATATATTGTGTTGAACAAAGCCTACTTCACACTTCACATCTCTGCGAGGGCCGAGGTCCCCGACTGGCTACGATTTTTCATTTTTTAAAAACAAGTGAATGAATCTCATGCACTAGCCTATTTTACATCATGAACCCTCTTCCTTTTTTTTTAACGCGGACTTTGTCTTCAGCCATTTACAGGGAAATATATGACGCAGCCAGCTCATAACACTGCACTTTATGTGTTCAATTGGGAGTCTGAATGGTCTTGAGTGATGGGCTCGGTGAGGGAGTGGACTTCATTTTAACGCCTGACTGAAGGTGAGCCTGACCCCTTGTGCGTGCGTGAAGGACGGTAAAACTCTGAGCCAGTGTGCCATAAGCATAGACAGCAAGTTCAGTGGCTCTGAGGGGGTCATTACCCCAAGGAGATGGGCTAGGAGCCCTGCCAAGCAGAGGCCATTATTAGTTTGTTGGTAGAGGTGATTATGGTTTACTCTACCATAAAAAATCGTATAGTGCACTCAGCCTAAACTATATTTAGTTCCAGTACATGGCGCCTGCAGTATTTACAGATATTATATTTATGTTTATGTGTCACTTTCATTTACATTCAAAGGGACTGTTCACCCAAATCACAAAAAAAACATATATCATATCTTACCCTGGAAGAATATTAATATACCAGGAATGTTTTGTGTGCTTTTAAAAGACAGACAAACAGAGTTTTGTTTTTTTTGATAGACATTTTTGATGGTGATGAAATCCATATCAACAGTGCTTTCAGGCCAGTAGCCTAAATGGAAAAAAAATATAAAAGGAAACAAAAGAAGCCTCTTTGGGAATAAACTAGAACAAATGTGGCATTGAGAAAGCAGGCAGTAAATAAGAAAAAGGCAAAGCATGCTGGGATGCAGAGGGGTGTGAAGAAATTGGCCATTTGTCAGCTCGTATAAGGTCATTGTGACTTGCAAACGGCAAAGTAATTGACTGCAGTCGGGATGTCGAGAATGAAAGGCCGTGGAACTTATAATGATGTTCCGCGCTTATTATCTAATTTCCAAACAAATTAATATCAGAGCCATTATCATAATTAAGACATCAACGCCCTGCGAACTGCTGAAGAGGCGTCAAAGGGCAAATAAACTCCCCCGGACGCCGCTTTGAGGCTCTCCCCGCGAACGTGCCGTTACATTTTTGGTGAGAAGAACACGAGGAGTTAATCACCGGGTATGGACATGAAATGAGCACGAGCGGCTGGTACACTATCAGTATTTACGGAACAACGAGTGCTCTGTTTCTGGCCTAAGCCGGAGCTGAAAGGTTAAATTCGTGGCATCTGTCTTGCATGTGGCATATAGGCCTAGCTGTGGGTGGCTTTTCTTAATTAAGTTTGCAGTGCTCGGATGAATGCGTTTGAGATAGACCCTAATTGCTTTCATACTGACGTATTTCATTCTTATTGAGGGGTGCACGTGAGTGCTTGACTGCAGTGAAAACATGCATTGTAAATATAGTCGTTATGCACCTCACATTAGGATTATAGACAATCCAGGAAGTGTCCGCAGAGGTTATTTATACTCATCCATTCTGCCTTATGGTATATGAGCTCTTTTCGCCGTTATTTTTCCAGAAACATGTAGTCGTACTGTAATGAGATTTGTCAGAAAGCAGGGGGTTTTTTTTGTTTTACAGGGCAGCAACATCCATACAGCTGCAAAATGAAGATTACTAATTATTACTACATATTGTAGAGTAATTATTACCTGCTGTGCGAGGCCCTCCTGGCAAGTAGCACATGAAAGCCACGTTCACAGCTTGGAACTATCTCCGAGTCGCGGGAAATAAAAGGAATGAGGAGTTTTTGTCTGTAGAATTTGTATTGCCAGGCTATTGTACATTGTAAGTTTTGCCCCTGAGACTTTCCGTAGGAAAATATCCAAATTATCTTGGTTTTTTTATTTTTTATTAATACATTAATGTTGTGATGGGGGAAAATAGAGTAGTCCGGTCATGCCATCCAGGAAAATTAAGAGAACATGAAAGTCAATGCAGCAGATTGAAGAAATTATCTTCTTCTTTAATGTGTTCCTTCAAAAGTACTGCAGGAAACAGTGTCTTCCATTTAAAAGATCATCGGCAAACAAACGTCATTTAAACCATATTTTCTGGTTATTAGGTTCCGTCTGTAATGCATCCATTCCATTCCATTGCTAGCTTAATTAAGACATGTACACACAATCATGCATGTATATTGTATATCATATGTCTGTGAGATGCAGCTTATAGCCTTTTTAGCTGTGGAAGTAGCGCTTGACAGCCCATCATATCTTATTATGCTGCATAACCTTCTTATATTCATTTTAAGTCCATACACTGATTTACTACCAACTGACTACAACACCTGCATATTTCTATATATTTCTAGAAAATGTTGTCTTGTTTTTGTTGGTTCTTGTTGATCCGTTGGCACCATTAGGGTAAGAAAAAAAGGGGGGCTTTAACATTGTCATTTGTACACATTTATCTTTCCACCAGTGTAAAAAAATTAAATTATAAATATATATATATATACATATATCATGCATTTAAAAAAGGCCATAACAAACTTAAAAGATTCATTAAAAACCTGGTCCTGGGCCATTTGAAATGTTGATATCAGATATATATATATATATATATATATATATATATATATATATATATATATATATATATATATATATATTTATATATATATATTATGGGAAATTGAATACCATATAGTTAAAAGTTCAACTCATATTTAATTATATTGATATTTAATTTAATGTCATTGTAGATTAGATCGTAGACATTATTTAGGCCAGAAAAGAAAACGTGTTTCTGTAATTCATTTTCATGCTCTATTGGTTATTTGTCACTGCTGTTATGCCGTATTTCCAACTTACTCCAGGAATGGCCGAGGAAGACATTTTTGTGCCTGTGCAGTTTTGGTAGTTCCATTTTTTACTGTCCACTCTTCTACATCAGGATGAGAAAAAAAAAGCAAAAAGATGAATTTTTTCGTCACTCTTGCTGTTCTCGTTGTGTTGCCAATCTCAACAAGACCGCAGCTGTCAACCCAAGCTGCTATTTAAAACTGTCACTTGGTGGTGCCTTCCTGACTGCACCCTTGTCACCCTCAAGGACTTAATAACTAGCTTTATTCGTGACGGAGAAGGATGAATTGCAGTGGTGCCAGGCAGCCTACTCTCTGTGGCACCCTTATCTTTCAAGTTGTCTTTCCCGGTCTTGCTTTAATTAGATTAAAAGTTCCCTGCACCTCTGGGGAGGAGCTACATGCCCCGGCCAGCGCCTGAGCCATTGTGTGGAGAACTCTTTTTTTTTCTTTTTTTGCTCAAAGGCTGCCAAGACTTGCCTGTGTCCCTGCTGGAGTGCTTAGGTTGCTCTATCTGTGCTCGGGTCAGATATCATCCGAACCTTTTGGCATTGGCGATGTTGTAAGGTGACTTGGTGGCTAAAATGTGTTAATGACGCAGCGTGTTTACCCTTGTTTGACTTAGCTAACAAAGCATGATTCAGAAATACATATTTTGAATGTTACACATGCTTTTATAATGACTACCTTTGCACCTCCCTTCTGAGACACAAAATTCCCCTGTAAAAAAACAAAAATCTTTAATTCCCCTCGTTTCGCCCAGTTACTTTGTCCTGTGGTGCAAGTGATAAGTGTTTATTAGTGTTGATCAAGCATGACGATTACATGTAATTGGCAAGCTTGGGTAGGTTTAAATACTAAGAAAACATCCATGACCCGTCACCGCGGCTGTCGTGAAAGATCTTTTCCAGTTCAGTGCTTTTTTTATTTGGCTGCGCAACAGTTGGCTGGTGTACACTAAGCGTCTCGAGGGTATTAAAGCTGTACCATAAAGAAATCGTTCATACTTTGAACTCAGTCCTATCTCAGTCTACGCAGCCACGAGACCTCTGACTTGTTTTAAATCTGTAAAACTGCACACACTTTCCCCCTGTTTTTATGGTTAGAACATGAGCTTCTCCAACACAGTGTGAAGCTTCTAAGGAAGGAGGTTAGAGAACAAGACATTCAAAATGAAGCTCAAATCTGCCTTAAATTTAAAGTCTCATTGCTCACAGTCTATGTTATTTTAATCAGTAGATTCCAATATGTCTAAATTGGCTTTATTTTTTTTTTCTAGACCAACTAATCTAACTCAATCAAATTTTTTCAAGATTTAGATCTGCCGTTGCTATGATGGTTCATCTGCGCACATCTCCATTTTGACGTGTGAGGAAAATCGGAATAGCCGGAAAAAAAAAAAAATCACGCCTACACGGGTGGAACAGGCAATTTTCCAACTAATGTCACTAGACACTACACTGGTGCAAAACCCTGGGCTCCCTTAATGTATCACACGTGTCCTGACGCAGCTACACAGCGCCACAGGATGTCTTGCCACTGGGAGAGCTTGTCAGGTGTGTTTGGCGGGAGGTGTACGAATTAGACGTGTGGCAGTACGAATGACATTACATTGGACGTTTTCACATGAGCTGATGTGACAGTGATCCATTGTGATGCAAATCAACCCAAATCTCATTCAAAGAGCAACAAACCCCCCCCGAACGGCTCCTCAGCCGTAGAACCCCACGGGAAATCATGCTGCGTTAGCTTTAAAACTGAACTGACATCAACTCAGGAGAGCTCTCTTTAACTTGGATCTCTATTTCAGATGTACCGAGGCTTACTAAGGAAATGTGTCCATTAGTTAGGTTTATGAGGTTGGCCCCTGGTGTCCCTTCGGCCACCTCACTTTAACATTGTTCAAAACGTGTCGACCCCAATGGAGTTCCATTTCTCAGCCCACTAGCCAAACCTGTTAACTGCAACATTGTACAGCGAGACGTGCTCACATGGTTTCAATTGTTAAGAATTATAATACCTGGAACATCGATTTCAGCCTTTTGTTTATAACCGCCTGAACCCAGATATGCCTCTCTTTTTTTTTTTTAAAGGTATGAAGCTTGGTAAAATAAGCCATGATCCAAAATGGAATCTGAGACTGTGGCACCTTAATTTCAGATGTAAGAACTTAACGAAACAGTCTATTGCATTTAATTGAATACGACGGCGCAATTACACTCTAATAACACAAACAAATGAGATAAGCACAGAGGAATCCAAGGGCTTCCAACCGCCTGAATGGAGATTGAGGAGCTCCAACGTGATTGATCTCTTGATAATGTGGCCCATACCTGCTCTCCCCGCTCAGATATTGTGCTGACAGCAGGAAGACGTGTGCGCCAGCTAAAGTAGTTTGAACGAAGCTGGTGACAAAGCAATATTTTCTTTTATTTATCTTACTTCTCCTGCTATTCATTGCTGCTATTCATTACCCCGGTGACAGCCCAAGCCATAGCGTACACTGGTATGTGGGGAAACGAGTTGTAAAATGCCAGGGAATGTTCCGAGCCAGACATTTCCATTCATTGCTGAGAGAAATCCCATCACATTGGACGGTAGAGAAAGGGACAAATAGAACACAAACATGTTTAATGTCCTGCTGTATTGATTAGATTAAGAATATTTATTTGTTCTCAAACAGGTTTGCATTGTCTAAGTCAGCCACCAGCCTGACGGGAAACATTTCAAGTGCTTTAAATGATTCAACAAACACTTCATGGAGGTGTGAGCAGTTTCTGAGCTAAACTCCATAGATAGATAGATGGATAAAAGATATATGGCTGGATGAGAACAATAGCATTAAAACTAAAACCACCAAATGAGAATGTTGTTTTTTTTTGAATGCAGATACCAATCAGCTCGAGATAAATTATCCTGCTCAGTTGTTTTGACGGAAACATCAATTTACCCCGGCTGCTGCTTGTTCCTTATGCATTGCAGTTAATTAAATTCTGGGCCTCATCACTCTGTTATTTAACAGTGATTTATTTGAAAATAATCAATGTTCACCGGTAACTCAACAATCTCTCTCTCTCCTCAGCTCTCTCCTTAGCCGAAACTCGTGTAGCCGATGATTACGCCGTCCCATTTGCGTAAATTTGAAGAATGTTGGTTCCCCCTTGTATGACTGACCTGCTAGTAAAATGCTGACATCTAGTCACAAATTAAATGATGCTCACAAATGTGGCTTTTTGCTCCTTGTGACAACAACAAAAAGACAAGATAATGAGTTCTGGGGAGAGGGTTTTTTGGGACTGTCGAGTGAAATCCCTTCCCCTGAAAATGAAGGGTTTTGGCAACACATCTCAGTGTCTCTAACCGTATCTGTGGGAAAGAAAGAGAAAAGGATAATGAGGAAAGTAGCACGACTTGACCTCGTGCTGTGTCATTGCGACCGCTTGTTGTTTATCTTTGTATATTCGGCAGGATTGAGTGCATTGTTTGCAGGATTATCAGGCATCCATACGGAGCAGCTATGAATGCAAACTGTGATCATGTTTCTGTCCCGACAAAATGAAAGTGTAAAACCCTCACAGATTACCAGGGACTGTGGCGGACCAGGGGCGGGGGCCATGCCACAGCCACAGAAGCCAAGTAGCTTTCAAATGAGCAAGTTTCAACCTAGTATCCATATCAAAATGGTAACAACCATGCCTTTCGTGATGATGGATATCAATATGAGCATAACATGTCACATACTCCTCATTATATTTATTCTCTGGTATGTTCTCGTCTGCAAATAGGTGGTGTGGTTCAAAATGGACACAGCAGTAAACCGTAAGAGTTTCCTTCAGAAAGGGAAGATGCTGATGCTTGGTGTAAACGTATGAGTGAGAAAGGATTAGAGACGAGGAGCAGAGAGGAGAAATAAAGACTGTTAATGCGGCATTGCTTTTGACAAAGACATGGCCCCTTTTGTCGACGGCTTGTTAAAGCTGCAGAGGATGAGTCAGAGAGCAGTCCCCTAACATGAGCCCTTGTTGTTCGGAGGCCCGTCCGGTTTCATCTTGTCAGCCTTGCTCAGGGCAAGTTTAAAAAAGAAAGAAAAAATGCTGCACAGGACGACTTCTCCGTGTCCTCATCTTGACATTTTCCTCTCCATTAAATCACCTGGAGGATCCACGATAATTTCCTGTCCTAAAATAAAGGGGAAGCCATTTGTGTTGACTGGACTATCACCCGGATGACAGATTACCTCGCTTCTGTTTGAGTTCTATTTTAATTAATATGCAGCCATTTTGCCTTATTTTATGAAACGTGCTGATATACAGTACATGCCGTATGGGAAAGCTTGTTCTTATCTTAACGTGCACATGCAGATACAGTTGCACTCAGGCCAGCAATGGAGGGACGAAAATGTCTTTAATGGCCGCACGAGAAAAAGGGCTTAATAAAAGATAATTTTGATTTACATCCACCATGAAAGCAGCCCAATGATCAGAACAACAACAACAACAACAACAACTTCATCATCTGTTTAGCCCAGAGCCTTGGCTGTTACTGAAGCATCAACAGGGTTAGGGAGGCAGAGAAGCACAGCTTCATTATCCCAGTTACAACAATATAAACAGTGGTGTTGAACAATAACTTCATAACAAAAAGTTAATGTTTTCCATCCAGTATATCACAATTTATATTATATCGTGATCCTTAGTGTTTATGAATGTCTTTCAAATGAAAAAAATAGACAATTTTTTAAAATTAACTTTGCTATATTTTCATTTTTAAAAAATGGTGAATAGACTCATGGAGTATTGACCTTTTCCCTTTTATGCACTATAGAAGTTGATTGGCTATTGTCCCTTTGCCGTATAAAACATCAGTGTAAAGTCATACACAGAAACCGTCATCACTCTTAGTTTTAGCTGTGAAATTAAGCCTCTGTTGAGCAGAAACACATTGTTTTGGCCCGAGGCGAAAAGCTGATGTGTGACCAATCTTTATTTCTTTATTTCAACACAGCACATAAAGAAATTTACTGCACGGTAAACTTCATCGTCATGGGGTTGGGTTTTTTTCATGTAGTTATGGAGATTTTCTTTTTTTCACTGTAAAGACTCTTTTTCACTGTGTTTAGCAAAGAGAGAGGATTTCATATTTCATAAAACCTTCAGTACAATGGATTATAAATCCTCATAAATATATATATAATCTTACCAAATGTTATACCATTTCTGAAATGTAACATGCTTTTAATGCATACATATTGACTGAATTGTCACGTTTGTTGTTTTTCCATCACATGTGGATGAAACGTGAAGCCCCCACCAATGGCTTCTCGGTACCTTTGTGTGTCACAGATTGCACGCAGTTAATATTTCAGTACAGTGGAGCTGCATTTGGCGACAGTCCTGGAGTTGGGTCAGGTTAACAGGACTGTTGCGTGCCAGTGCCCAAGAGTCTTCAATATTTGATCGCCCTTCTTCTTCTTAGCTTCCTCTTCTTTTGATTCACTTTAGATTGAATCCCCATTTTTGTAGTTCAAAAATAAGTCGGCGGAGACCCTTTGCTGAACCAAGTTGACGTTGTTTTCATATTTTCAATCTCTGTATATGTATGTAAATAAGTGTATACGTGTATGAATGCATGTAAATAGTACAGCAATATCTGAAAGATGTTGTAATCATTAGGGTTAATTGCAAGAAAGAACTTCAACTTGAAGTGCTACGAAATGCATGAGCTGGTGTATATTTTATTAAGTTATTACTTTCATTATTTCAAGCCATTATGTAAATATTTTAAAGCTGTACAAGTCGGCTTCAGACATTGCCGGTTCCCATTAAAGGTTTAAAAAGTACAAGATCCAGCAGACAGGTAATGTAATCACAGTCGACTTAAAAACAGCATCCTCATGCAGCCTTCACAGTTTGACTCTGTAAAACCAAATTACACCAAAGGGACAAGAAACTCCAAAGATGTAAGGGTAGGGCTTTCAGCCTTGGAAGTCATTGACTGTTTGGATTTAGATTCAAAATCTGAATGTGTTATTTTCAGTGGATGGAAATGTGAATGCACCCAGTCGCATCATTAAAAGATAAGTGTAACTTTGCATACTTCCATTACATCAGTTCAGGAAGATTAACGAAATAACCTAAAAGATAGGGGGAAAAAGAGATTCTAATCCTCATTGTTATTTGACTCTCCACAAATAGTAAAAGATATTAGAAATAAGAATAATATCTTAATAACTACATTTAAAGCAGGAGATATCTTTCATCATATTCTCTCCACGCTGTAAAATCAGCTGTGAATCACGTGTGTTAAAACCCACAGGGACAGCTTAGATCATTTGGCTGACCTTTAAGACTTTTCAGACATGGCAGCTCAGAATGAGGAGATGGATTGTGTCCTTTTTTCAAAAGGAATGGTAGCTTTCAATTACCTCTCGATATACCAGTCCTCAAGACACTGGGGACACAATTTCCTAAACTCTCAAGCCTTCAGAGCCGCTAGTCCAGTGGCCACAGAGTTCACCGAGATTTTAGCTTGTAAAATCTCAAATACATCTTATTATCTTGCTTGATTTCAATAGTCAAATCACATTAGATTGTTCTGAGTGTGTCAGGTTTGGAAAGCTGATACTTAAACGCCATTGTATGTGACACCTGCATAATCATCAAAACTAAGCCTTCTTTTTGAGCACAGTAATTATGACTGCTCCCGCAATATTTTGGATGAATTCAAATAAGTCTTTTCTTTAAACAATGCAATTAGGGTGGATTGCTGACCTGCTAATAACTTTGCATGCCATCTGCTATATCTTTGGTAAATGATAAATGCACAGGTACGAATAGTCTCATTAAGTTTTATTATGGGGCACATAGTCTTCGCTGTGCAGTTACAGCACATTCCAAAACAATACATGTGAAGACAGAAAGAAAGTATGGGATATGTTTATCAGTGGACCAGCCTGCTCAAAGTCCCATTGGTTCCCCTCCAAAGAGCAAATTGTCCTGCGCCTTCTTTGTTATCCTTTCAATGTTGCACAGCAAATTGTCTCCTATAGCTGCAGTGGGGGTGGTGGGAGACGATGAAGAAGAAGAAAAAGAGCATGAAGGAGGAGGACGATGAGGAACTGACAAGAGCGTTGCCTTGAATTGCTATTGATTCAGCTGTTTGAACATTTTTCTTCAGGAGGCTAAGATTGTTGGAGGATCTGGGGCTGAGGTTCAAAGCCAGGTGACATTTGGTCAAAGTGATGTGTTTTGCTCCCCGTCACCCCTCTCTAGTTGTCGAGTCAGAGGCAATTGCGAAACGCTGTGGACATTCTCACTAAATTGTCGAGCAACTATCAACGTATCAAGATCTCCCTCAGGGGTTTGCTGAGGAGAATGCTGTTTCTTTTGTAGCCGTCTTATTTCTGCATTATACTTTACCCCTTTTGCCATTTATGTGTTTGACTTTTTTTCATTATATTACTGACAAGGGCTCAGTTACTGACAGTAACACGGGTCAGAAAATAGTCTCTGCGATGCCAGTTATCTAACTCGAGAAAAAGGTTTACAGCTATTGATTTATAAAAGTTACTGTATAATGTATTTCCACAAATATTGATACGACTCACCACCTGTTATAAAAGTTATTGACTGGAATAACAAGTGAGCCTGTGCACTCCTTGGAGAAAGTGGACAATGCCAAATTGGCTATGATGGATTTTGGCCTCCGATCGATGAAGGTGCCTGATAGTTTCTAACGTGAGACGCTCACTTGAACTATGGACGGCAGTGGCACTTTGATTTATGTCACATCATGCACTGAACTGCAGTTTAGATGGTTTTGGCAGTGGTCAGATGTGTATTTAAACAAAAAAACAAAATATATAATCTCATTTTGATTGACCTTAATGTATCTTCATCTTATTTGTTTTAATCCATTTTAGAATAGAAGAATCAATAAATATATTGTGTTGCCCCAAATATACATGTCATCCTATGTTTAATCGAGGAATAACATTGTATACCTGTAATACTATGACTTTCTTCCCAGTAAAGGGCTACAGTGTTTTAACAAGCATTCAAAACTGCACTCGCAGTCAGCGGGCTTTAAAAGCCAGCCGGTTCTTAGAGAGGATTATTTTGTTTTTAATTTTGCACGACTGGGAATATTGTTTCAAAAAGACACAACCGATTGGTACGCTGCATGAATGGGGTATTTGCCTCCAAAATGGCTTCTCTAAGCTCATTTAAAAGTGTACACATGGCGGTACACAACATCTTTCATCCCTTGTTTAATAACAGTGGGAGAGAGAGACAGTAACAGCTGGTGTCGTATTCCACATGGCAAACCTTATACTCATTTCACTCTTTCATCAACCCGTCCTATCTCTTTTCTCTCTTTTCAACTCTCCCTACCTGCATCTATCTCCCAGTCTCTTACTTCCCTTGCATCAATAACATTTGAAGAATCACAAATATTTCATCGCCATGCCTGTGGAATGATTCCATCAGCTCGAAGTCATTTGCATTTGTTAAACTAGGGAGGTGCAATGCATTATGCAACACTCGCAATGCATTCTGCATAAATCCAGTAGTTGAGTACATATTTGGGAATCTGAAATTTCCTGGACTCCCTTTCCTGGATATTTGCTTCCAAACAGAAGTAACCGGCTGTTCAGGTATACATTTAAAATTAAATCAGGAAATTAGAGAAGCAAATACTTCCAGACAAACTTTTTTTTAGGGTCATTGGACTTTTAACATTTTCAGCCCAGATAAATAGCTGTGATTTTCTCGCAAAGCCGTGCATGATTTTGTGAGCTGGGAAATCAGACTTAACATGCTAAAGTGCAAAGTGGATTGGTTGAGTGACCACCCCGGTGGCTCTGGCTAAGCGTTCACAACCTATTTAAGTAGACAAAGGCATGCTCTGCTCTGCAAGGGAGTCTCATTGGAGAATACTGATCAGGTTGCAGTCTCTTGTTGATGCAAGCGAGGTTATGCCGACGTCCCTGGTCAACGTCGTGAAAGTGCTCAGAGTATGAGCTTTTTTTTAGCAGCAACTTGAAAGATCTTCGCAGGTTAATGTAGCTGCTGTGGTCTTAGTAGAGTCCCTATAGCACTTGAATGATGTGATGCTGATTGTGATATAGCTGGTGAATAAATCAAGTACGATTCGACAAAACTTTAGCATTAGTTTGTTGCAGGAAAATGTCAGAAACAAACGTCTCTCATTGAACTAAATGGACCATGTTCATCAAAAATTTCAGTGTTCCCCGTTCAAAGGTCATTAAACAGTATTGATTCATCACCAATGTCGGAGGCCATTATGGGCCAGGAAGATGCTTCTCCATGTCCACTGACGGGGGAACTTTTGACCAGTTTCGACTGACCATTCTCTAGTCCCCAAAAGCACAGGACAATTATTGGCATGAGCAGCTCCAATCACATTCATTCACTTTCTGTCCAAATCTTTCTCCTTTACTCTATTTCTCATCGGGCCGCTAGCTAGCCATCAGACGAACTGGATTTATCTCTTGTGCTCCAGTTCAGTCAACCATGCACAATACACTGGGATCTTATAGTTTTGCTTTATTGAACAGCATATGCCTTCTGCAAACAAATTGCATTTTTATTTCACTGAAACTGTTCCCACTTGGTTGTCTATTAGTCTCTTTTGTATCAAATTACACATAATAGGAGGACCGCAAAGTTCAAACCATAATGAAATGGTCTGATCTATGGACAATATCCCATTTGCCCCACCAGCTTGTCCCACTCTTACCACAATGTGCACTTACTTGCGCCTTAGCCTCCTAAATAGCTAGCTCATTAGCTCTGTCACTGGCGTGGTGTGAATTCAGGGATAAGTTAGCCCGGGAAGGACGCCTTTATTCGGCAGGAGCTTTCAAAATGGGACAGTCTAGTCACGCTGTGACAGAATCAGTCATGAAATGCAGCCTCCGAAGTATGTGGCCCCTGAATTGGGACACAGCTTGTGTTTGACGGTAGGAAAACAGAAGGTTCACAATGATATAAGTAATAAAATTTCAAATGGGTCAGATTAAGCTCAGATTCATCAGTCAGTGTGTGTGTGTGTGTGTGTGCGTGTGTCTGTGTGGGTGGGTGTGTGTGTGTGTGTGTGTTCATTTGAACCACATTAATACATTTTTTTCTGCATATGAATCAATGACAGCAATACGTCAAACAGCTACAAACAGCACTTAGTAACATGTACTGCGAGGAGTTTAAAAAAAACTTCACAGTGTATGCACAGCGCATGCAAGTGTTACATTTTTCTTGTAGAGGGAATAGATCTTAATTTTGAGCTGTGACAACCTGTAGTATCAAATTTTGTGCTTACAGTTACTTATTTCCTGGTTATAATTAAACATGCAGAACCTCCCCTCAGTAACATTTCATATCTTCATTTAGTTTCCATTAAATTTAACACCTCCATTCACGTCAACATAAGAATGAAATTTGAAGATTAAAAGTTGAAATTTGAAGTTAAAATTCAATGGTGATGTACCTCTGGGCGTCCAGTTTTAATTTATAAAAAGGGGTCCACATTCCTAAAAGGTTTATGTTAGTACTGTATACAAATAAAAATTATTATGACAATCTTTTCGAATAAAAGATGAAGATAGCACATAATGCATATGAGCAGAGTGAAGGGCCTCTCTGATTTATAATTTAGATTTTGTAAGATTAAAGACAGGAGAGAGGAAGAAAGAAAACTTTATTTTCAATTATTCATACTGATGGAATTATTCCTTTCATAATATTGTCACTCTCTGGAGAAGTCTCGTTGAAATGTTATTTCAGAGTAAGAGATATAACCATTTGGCTTAATTCAGCATCTGTAACTATTAAGAGGATCTGGTTCTACTTATGCCTGAAGGTTTGTAAATAACAGTGTCATCTATATTTATATCTCTTTGTGTTTATTAATTAAATTATTTATTTGTTAGGATTTTACTGCTATTTTTTATGCCGTTTAAATAATTGAAGTAACCATATAATTATCATGTAAATAATTGGTGAAAGACGGATGAGTGTAATGAATTATGTTATCATTATTTGTTTTATATTTGAAACTGTTTTGGCGGGCTTTACAGGAGAACGGTAATTTAAAATGCTGAAAGCAAGTCTGCCTTAACAAGTAACTTGAAAGCAAACTTAAAAGGAAATCATCTTCCTGAGCAGAAGCATGTTCTTTTCCTGTTCTCTTTTGAAATGTGGCCAGTGTTCAAATATAAAGTGTCACAGCTTGAGATAACGTGTGTGCTATTTTTTGCTATTCTGTCACTTTTGTTGATCCCTAAAAAAAGAAAACACACTCTCAGGGAATCAGTTACAGTACTACACCAATATTGTCTCCTAGCAATTATTTTCATATATGACTAAGTAAGAACAGCACTCAGAATTTAAACGCTGCCATATCACTATTAATATCATTAGAAGGGCTGTCAAGCAATTTTCCAAAATTAATCGAATTAATTAAATGGTTTGTGATTAATTCATAATTAATTAATAGACTATAGTAATATTTGCCGTGAGAAGAAAGTAAAAAAAAAAGATAAGTGCATCTCCATCAGTGTATCTGTTCCGGGCTACACAGCTTACACATCATGCTGTTGTTGAGCTTTAATGTTTTCATGTTTGAAGTTTTCCCTGCAAATGTTGGACCACACTTTATTTTTTTTGCTAAACTTAAACAGCCACTAAAGCCGTTTCAGCCATTCCTGTCGGGACGAGTAGGTATTACAACACAATTTCACAGCTGTATTCCTCACCTGAATTTTTTGAGAGGCGGGTAGTCTTGCATCAGGTTCTTGACTATATGCCAAGACATTCTGTAGCCTGAAGCGGCCCAGTTGTTGTTGTTGTTGTTGTTGTTGTTGTTTTCTTTAGATAGAAGAATACATACGTTTTACAAAACTGTGCTTCAGGGCAGAGATGCATTGATCTCGTTTAGAATTTTTTGAATAATCCACTGGCAGAAACTCATCTAATAGATGAACCACCCTAACAAAAGTAACTGTTATTTGGGATGGTTGAACGAAGCATCTCTGACGGAGCCAACGAGCCACAGATTGAGCAGCGGAGTTACTTGATGCCCCACAAAGTCCTTGTTTATCACAGCCAGATCAACTACTGTCCAGTCCAGTCTCTGGTTGAATATTTCTGAACATACTTGTCAGCGTTTGTGGAGAATGGCTTGTGAAATTCATAAAATATCGTTCCTTCATAGGTCATGGCCGTATCAGAAATGATTGCTAGAAAGGAGTCCAGCTCTGCTCCATGAGACTGGTAAACTTCGCAAATAACATCTCTGAATACACTACTGAATTATATCCAATTGGAGTTTTAGAAAGTTGAGGGTTCGCTATACTTTAGATACACTGACACATTTTGACAAACCTAAATACGTCTGTCACTCAGTAAGATTTTGACTAGATCGACGTCGCTATTGGGATTTGGTTTGCTGTCAACTGTTGCTGTTGTGGGTTTATAGTGAGATCTGCTGCTATGTTGTAATGGGATTGAGCTTGACTTTGATGTCTGCCTGAACTAACGCTCGGCTCACTTTATATTTGGAATGCATAATAGTATCATTTTATGTTAATTCTTTTCCATTCTTAATACTTTGGCAACTATTTCTGTCTTGCTCTTACTTTAGCCTAATCTGATCTTTTGAGTTCAAGCTCCAACCGATGGCTAACAATGGTCTGGTTCAGTCTAAAGGCAGACAGCCTTTCTCCCCGCTATCTTTCTTCCTTAAAGGACAAAAGGGACTTTTATTTTCACCTCCCCAGGGTTACAGCGCGCTCCCATGCCAATCAAGAATCAGAGATTGAATTAGTGCCAGGTCCGCTAGTTGGTGCTTCCGCTGAACGACAGACAGATCCAGAGCAGAGATTAGGCGAGTGTGAAGTTCACCCTCCTTCGGAACTCCTCACATGCATCTCTTTCTCCCCAGCTCTCAAAGGCACCTCAGACGAAGAGAGCTCTTGCCTGACAGGCCCTGAATCGTCCAGCCTGTGCAGAATGCAAATGAGGCGGATGCCCATCTTTTGCTTCCCAACTCTCTAGGAAAGAAAATGCGGCGAATCCGGCACGTCCAATGTCATGCAGCCAAGTGTGGTGTAGATATCATGCTGGGAGAGCACAAGAGAAACGTTTCAAGGAGCAAACCAACAAAACACCCCTCTGGCATGACAAACAATTTAGGCAGCGTCACTTCAATAATCCACCATGCTTCCCCTGTGCGTTACCATTCCTCAAAACAAAAACAGAGCCTTGTCTTAAATGTCCAATGGTTCAGCAATAACTTAAGAAGAGAAAACAAGCAGAATAAAGATGGAGTGTCACTGAACTAAAAGGCTTTGTGTGAGCTTTTCAGGAAAACAAGATCCTTTGACTTTGTCTGGGGAGTTGCACACCCCTCATTCTGGTTAGGGAACACATACAGAATTAATCCATTAATCCATTTTAATCAAAATTTCAGAACCAATTTTTAAAAAAAACTTTCTGACACTTTCTGTAGCTTTTTTATATGATCATTCCAACAGAATAACTTAAAAAGACCTCTTGACACTTTTCAGATATGACACTGTAAATTTAGTGTATCTATGGTATTATATATCTGTCTGTCTGCCAGTTTGATTCACACTTAGTAATACAAGCATGAGAAAAAAATACTAACAAAATAAAGTGCTGGTGTTTATCCAGTACCATTTCTAAGAGTTTCCAAAGGTTCAGTGTACCTCTCAGTGACAATACTGTAATAGTTTGTGAAAGTTCGTAGGAGGGATTGAGCAGTCATCACAGATGTAAGATGCTTTTTTAAACTAATTGGTTCCTGGATGCGACATTTAAAAAAACCTGTTATTAGTTAAAAATTGCTGAACCGTAATGAAGATATTTTTTTTCTTTACAAATTATTTTTGTTCTTGTTGTTGTAAATACTTTGCAGCATAAAATACATCCAAATGCATACAAAATTGCATTTAATATGTAATTCCCCATTATTTCTCATATTTTTATATTATCTGTATTATCTGCATCAACTGGGGCTAAATAAATAGTCTGTCAGTCTAATTAAGACCTTATTATAAGACCGTTAACCAAACATTAATTTTGCTGGGTGATATTTGGGTGAGCAGCAGTCAAATGCACAAGTAAATACCAAATGCTGAACACTACAATGGGGTGTATGAATTTATCCAGTACAAATGATCCAGGATGAAATATTTTCCTCAAATACCACAATGTGTCAGGCGAAACAAATGTGCCAGATTCATTTTTGTAGGTTTCAAAATTACAGAGGGATGATAACGCCATCCAAAACGATGCTTAGCGCTCTACTTTGCTAATGACAACAGAGACAGCTGTACTGGCACTGTTTGAATCTGTTATAAAAAAAAAAAAGGAAAAGAAAGAGAAATGATAATCACATTTTATGCCATCAGCTGTGGGTAATGTGATACTGGCCAGAATCCCATTATCATCATAGTCATTATCGACCACTGCTGTGCACGCACAACAAACACAGTCTTAGCGAAGATTTGTAGTCCGAGTCAGATGGAGATGCAGAGAGAGGAAAAGGTTTACTGGCCTCCTACTGGAAACCCATTTCAGTCTCATAAGTCAGGAGATATTTACAAAAGAAGGCACAATTTTATTAGACTTCTAAAAGTAGCATGGAGACAAAATGACACACCTGCCTACCACTTGAGATACAATCATATGAAGACACTGAGCTTGACATTTCATTTGATGGGGACAAGAAACACAAACAGTGCTAACAAACAACGCAGTCTCCAAACAGAACCTGCCACACAGACTTTACTGAGGAAAAGGTCTTTTACTTTATGCTACATCTTGCTGAAGTACATATTTCTTTCAGAGCGGTTACACGGTAACTCTCTAGCTTTAATCCCCGTTTTTTTCCCTGAGAGAAAAACAGTCGAATATTGTGACATACTGGGAATGACAGCGACATTCAGCAATTGTTAGAGCTTGTACTGGTTCTGGATAGGCTGTTTGAGTCTGGATGCTAATACGCCTTCCATGTGATGCTTGAGGAAATAATCTGTTTAAAACCATTTCATCATAGGAATAGTAATAATTGAAAGATGTTAACTAACACAAAAGTGGTGCCGACCTTCAATCATTTCAACACAGTGTGATGCTTTCATATGAGATCAGGAAAAATGAAATCAACAGTGGTGCCCTTAGTGACTATAGGAGGCAAATAATCTTCTGAACTAATCCGTTTCTACACCTGGTATGAGTGAATGTGTGTGATTTGAGAAGATACTATGACAGCTGTTAAGCGTCTGCCAGACTTGAGAATGAACACACATAGATCAATAATGCAGATGTAGATGTATTCTTTCAGTTTAGAACTTCAGTAAAACAAAACAGAAACACAAGAACTATACACATGTATTAAGAAAAAAAAAATAATAATAGTGTAATTCAATAATAGTTTGCAAACATCTCTACATAAAATGTATCATAAAGCTTTTAGTCTTGACGTGAAACTGTGCTTTAGTTCTTCCTTTAACAATGTTTTGTTCTATTTAAAATGGCATCTAGTCACTACCAATTTATTCCAACTGTATCAAGCTGTATCAAGTGTTGATAATATATGCTACTGTACTTGCACTGTTGGTGCTAATACTAAAACCATCTACAAGAAATACATTTTCAGACAGAGTCCCACAGTTGGCAAACTGTTTTATTCAAGGCAAGATGTGTACTTTTATTCCGGCCCTATCTTCCAACAATCAATTTCTTGGAGTGCTGGATGCACTTGAGTGATGGGAGTGCAAAAGTACTGACACTCAGCCATCACAGAATGAGAGCATCAAATGATTGCCTCAGAGAAATTGCTGTATCTTCAAATGTCTTTGAGAATATCTCCCATCCCTGTATGCTTTTCCTCTACTTGCTGCTCACCAACACTTGGAAGACTTTCCTTTTGACTTATGTTATCAGTTCGTGGTTCAGTGCAGTGCACAGTCTTGTGAAATGGCTGTTTCGTCCTGCAGGGTGCCCAAAGTGGAATTTTCATTACCTTTCCTGAAGATCCTAACCTCAGATTTATAGTTACTAGACAGCTCTGAGGATGTTACAACACTAACCGAACTCGAGCAGTTTCTTCAGTTGTAAGGAAAATGCATGTTGTTGCTTGGTTCAACTTTCCGAGGTAAATGCTGCAGCTGTACAAAGTAGCTAAATTGGAACATGACAAAGACTAACTAACATAATCCTCCCTGAGAACCGTACTGTAGGTTGTCCTTAATTGACGGACTGGAGGAGCCATGTCTGGCAGACAATGAACTCATTCTCTTTTTAGGGATTTTAAGGTTTTTGTTCCCCCTGTCCCTCAGTTATGACATCCAGTAAACCAGCTGGGGTGTCCTCCATCAAAGGACAACACACAAAGAATTAATTCCCCAGAAATAATGGTTTCTAAACTGCCTTCTGTCATGTCAGCGATGGTAATTAGCAATAACAGGGATCAGCCACGGAAGGAACCGAAGACCTTGAGATCACTTTAGAGGATGACAAAACTGAAGGACTCAAATTGGAACCTTATTAGCGTTTCATTAACACGCCTTTTACCTTGTTCTCCGGTGTTGCCTGGGTAATTAAAGCTATGTCGTGTTCTCTCTCAGACCACAGGAGGCTTTTCACTGAAGGCCATTTCTCAGTTGCGCTGACGCTGTATAACTATAAATAACTGCAGCCTCCTCTTCCTGTCTGATCAAGTAATCAGTCCAAACTAAATCGTTTAACACTCAGCAACTTAACATGTACTCTATATTTCTGTTTTTGGTAAAAAACTGTACAAGTGGGAAAAGAAGTCAAATCACATGCCATCATCATTTCCATTGTTACAGTTTTCATCATAGTCGAATAAGGAGTAGTGTATTGCCTCTGTGAGTAGCATGCTGGGTTTTATTGCCTTTCTTTTTAATGGAGAGGGCCCATAAAGTCAACCACATCTGGAGGAAACGATTCAATGTTGAATTGAAATAGATATTAATTAATTTATTTGGAAAGAAAATACGTTTGTCAGAATGAATATAGACTTTGAGATGTGATGCGTGGATTCATTTATTAAAATGTGACAAAGGTTAAAATGTTGCATTGTGAGATGACTGGGGTTGATAAAACCGATGATGAGAGGTAGCTCAAAGGGCTGATGATTTTTCACTTAACTATTTCTATGTGTTTGTTGTGTGTGTATTTTTTTCAATAAGCAAAAGCACCATTCATCCCTATTACGATGCAGGTCCTACACACAAAATGAATGATTGCTGCCAAGTTACACATATACAAAATAACTCAGCTGATTAATTGTTGTTATTGTTATTATGTTGTTATTGTGATAGGTTTGATTGAATTTGCTTCCCGAGTCACACGCAAGATCACCCATGGGCCCACAAAATAATTAAGCAGGCCTATCTTTATGACCTTTTGAAGGTAATGCTCTGTGCCGTGAGTCCGAGGAAAAGTAGCCAAGAGAATCCAATACTGCCAATAATGAATAATAATCAAGTCTCATCCCGGAAAGAGGTGAATATCAGCACAGTGGCTCATGCAAGGTGCTATAGTTCTTCACAAAAAGCTGAGTGCAGAAGCTAACCAATCCACCAACCCACACACACCCACACACCGCCTTTACCCAATGTCTCCATTCCTTCTTTTCACAATCCATCAAAAAACTACCCTCTGAATGATGTATGGGTGAGAACAAGTATGCGGATGTCATTTTTCAGCCCATCCACTTACTTTCCACTCGCCACGCCGGTTGCTGGATGCCTGGCTGACTGGGCCAGGGATCCTATCATGCTGTAAAATGTGATCCCCAGCGTCTATATTTTTAATGGTTGAGAGTAAATCCACATGATGTATACACTTCCTCTTGGCCAAAAGCTTTTGGGGAGAGCACTACTGGTTCTCTATTGTCACACAGTAGAGAATCTTTAAATCATTATATTGCCTTTGGTAGCAATGTTTGTCTTGATTTTCTCATAATTTTTCCCAAGTTATTCCTTATAATTTCAAATGGGTGCGACCATTCAGCAGTCCACCACAACTCGCATAAGAAATGGTAAATAGATCACTTGAACTCTATGAGTAGTACAGAAAGTGGCACCATTTACAAAGCCTTATTTGTTTGGTTTTTTTATTATAGTTTTTCGTGCTGTTCCACTAGGTGTTAACTCACAAAGTAATAATGGAACAGTATGTGATGAAACAATGCATTTCCCCTGTGGTGCATTGGCATAAATTAACAAGTAAGAGTAGTCCAGAGTTTGTTGACTAAAAGGATCACTAATTTACGGTGTATTTGTTGTGTTTTTAATATTTTCCCAGAGGCCATATCATTATTCTCTCTTTTTTCTGTTTCTCCCGCTGCCCTTGATGTAGGTAAGTGTTTTTGTATTCTACTACTCTTTATGTCGCTATACCTTTGTATTCATCCACTCCATTTCATCCAAATTGCTCTTGGCAAAGAGGAAGCAGAAAGTAGGAACATTTTGACAAAAGAAAAAACTTTCAGTCATGCATTGTTCTTCGTGAAATTACTCAATTGAAAACTTTTTCTCATTACCACAGAAGCAGACTTAATTCAGTCAAACAACTTAATATATCCGCCTGAATATATCAACCATATATATAAATATGTGCTTCTGATTGCATTTATGATTTTCAAACAATAACGATTTTAGAAAATACAATTTACAGGACATATTTTGAGGTAGATTAGTTTACATAATTGTCATAATTACCTTCTTTTAGGGGTGCAACCAATGATTTTTTTTTCATTATCTACTAATAATCAATGTCATCGTTTTCATTAGTTGATTCCGTTACATAATTTTGTAAAGCACTTCTTCAGATGTCTTTTTCTTGTTTTTAGTCAAAAGTGAAAAAAAAGAAGTATTATATTTACTCTCATATATTACACACAAAGCTTTTAATCCACACATTTGATCAAATAAATTTTTGTTTTATTGAACCCTAATGGAAGAACTTCATCGTCTGTGTTTCTTCTCTGGATCAGCGCTATTTGGCAGACTAGAAACAACAACTTGGGTACTCCGTTGCCATGAAGTCTTGTATATGTTCAAAGTGCTGTTGCAGTCAATATTTTAATCCCTATAACAAATCTGATGCACTGTTACGTGGGATAATTAATAACTAAATGATGGACAGGATGGCTTCTGTCAAAGAAAAGCGAGATTCCATTTTGATTGATTATTGTCACTGGTTCAATTCAATTGTGTTATTCTATTTTTACATAAACATATGTGTAGTATGTCAAATCGATCCTCGGCCATTTTATAAAAAACAGGTATCATTATCAGTATTTCTGATTGGTACTTTACTATTAATGGGGATTCTTTTGTCGTTGCTATGTTTACATTTGAACCCTTAGAACATAAATGACATATATTTAGTATTGAATGAAATAGAGGTAACTGGATTAGTCTGCATTGACAGTCTCACACACATGCACTCCCTCACTTTTTAAGTTAGAAAATGTGTTCCAAAAGGATGAGGCCAGTGATGGACAAAGGGTTTGAGTAAAGGACTGACTCACTTCTAACCTAGGCGAGTACTGTGGTGGCTTTTCAGTGGGTTTCAGACAAGTGCAGCTCAGAGAGGTGATTAGGATTCCACACAGTTTTGATCTGGGAGGCTGCAGCTTGTTCCAGTGTGTTCCACAGTGAAAGGTGGATGTTGGAGTTGTTCTCATGTCGTTATGTAAGCCGGTGTTGAGATGAGACCAGGCTTTTCACAGATAGATGACAATACCACTGTGTAGTTTTTCTCTCCCACTTCATTTTTTTTTTAAGCCGGCTGTTACCTGGGAGGAAACGGCCGGCTTGTGATCATCCAAGGCAACGCAGCTTAGGCAAGGGTTTTTTCTACATTTATGGATCACTCTTTGTTAAATGTTCTTTGGTCAGCACAAGCAGTGCTTACTAAGGACAAGTAAAGCAGCTAGGAAATAGCCTGTGGTCTACATTCAATTAATTTATATCCGAAATGAGGAAATGAGCTTAAGACAGAAATAAGGGAAGGAGATCAAGTTTCAAATTTCAGCATCAGTGCTTAGACCCACAGTGACCGTAATATTAGCAGTAAGCATCTGTTAGCCGGTAATGAATTCAGACCCTTGCCCCATAGCTGTCTATCTAGGCCAAGAAACTGCTAGAAGGACTTAGTTGCTATACCTGAATTTCTGTGGTTTTATCTGAAGCTATGTCTCCCTAAAGCAGGCCTAATCTGGGAGGCTGACCCATACTGCCCCAGGCTAGATCAAACTCAGGGCTGAAGCCAAGGCTCTCCCACAGTCCCAGTCATGCCACCCTTTGATAGTCGAAGGCCCAAATCCTTTAAATGTCGGGCAGTCTTTGAGAGACACTACAGCTCAGGAAAAGAAGCAGGCACTTGCTGGGAGCTTACATTCTCTGGGGAAAAGCAATGTCCCACTTTCAGAAAAGGGGGAGAGTACCTTCACATCACTTTTGGCATCACTTGGAGGCTGCGGCAGCAGGTATAAGGACATTAATAGGTTTTGTGGATTCGAAGGAGTGGCCTCCATCTTACTTCCTGCAGTCTCAGGGATCACACCAATGAAGTGAGGGAGGCTAGGGGAAAAAAGGAAAAGAGTTCTGCCCACAATGCAAATGGTAGTGTTACTGATTGAGCCACACACAAGTGCACATACAGTCATACAGATTCTGTCTAATGAATTAGGATTTAGTGTTAGTTATTATGTCAATACATTCTTAATTTAGCTGTGGGCTTGTACATTTGGTTGTAGCTCACCAGCACAAATTGTTTGTATTCACCATATTAAAGTCAAATTTATCAGAGTGGTTGAGTACTGTTCCAGAAGTAGTTTTGTTAACACGGTAATTCATTGGATTCGGTACAGTTGATATTTGGTAGGGTTCAGGTAAACTGCCAATGGTAAATGAAAAGAAAAGTTTAGGTCACCAAAGACTGGTAAATTATAGATAATAGGCCATCATCAGGGGTTAATAAATTGGGTAACTTTCAGCTTCCTTGAAGCAGTTGAAGTAAATGACAACTTGAAAGTTAATGAGTTGCTGCAGGACAGGAGCTACAACTTCTGTAGATCACTGACAAACCCATGTCTGTACAAAGGCAGAGTTGGAACAAGCTGTGTTACTACATCCTCTGATGCATTATTAGGACATCCCTGCTCTGCAGGAAGAAGTAGAGTGGCGGGGAAAAGGGCGAGTAACAAAGGAAAACAGACTGGTTGGTCAGGGGTTCAACCTACAGCTAGATAATGACCCCAAACATTAGAAGAAGAAGAAAAAACGCATCAGGCAGTGGCTTCACATGATGGAAGACCAGCACAGTCCCCATACTGAAATCCCATTGACCTGGTTTGGGATTAACTGGACAGAAGGTGAAAGCAAAGTAACCTGCAAGTGCAACACGTGGTAGCTTCTGCAACAACAGTGTTGGGATTATCTTTCAGAGCAATGTGTCCATTGCAGAAAGAACGCCACACATGTTTGGCTGCTGCATTAGATTGAATCTTTGTATTTTGTATATACCTCCATCCTTATGTGTCTTGTCATTTAGGAGGCAGACAAAGCACTGCTAAGAGCTTGAGGAAAAGCCTTTGATGGACAAATTCGGGGGACCTCAGGGAGGGGCGTCGTCTCAGAAGTGGATAAATGTGTTTTTGCCATTAGGCGACGCGGAAAAGAGATTTTTCTGGGTGTCGAATTGGAAGAGAAGGCGTTGAGCAAGTGAAAAATAAAAATGTTGAATGAGGATATGATGCACTGCAAACAGTCAGAGAAAAATTGAAATAGAGAGGGAGTGATGCAAAGATAGTGTGGAGGGGAGGGTGCAGAAATGAGAACTGTGAAAGATGAGACCAAAAAATGTGGGAGGGCAGGGATCATAGCAACAGTGAGAAACATATTGAGGAAGGGGAGATTAATGAAACGAAAATGATTTATGTGAACACTAACACTTTAGGGTTATAAAGACAGAATGGAGACCTTCCCTCATGCTCAGGACCTTGAGGAGGCATACTGTATCTATCAGGGATATTTCTTCTGTGGCATTATCTGACGACACAAAAATGCAACTGCAGATGTAACAGAGTTAGAAATAGCAGAGGTAGACGGCAGATGTCAACAAGCTCAATTACACTGACAGCAGATTTGTTTTAATTGATTAGTTGATGTGCAAAGTGGGGTTGGACTCCCTTACCTTTTCAGAGCAATAAGATTGACATGTAGTCTAGGATTTAATTATTAATGACAGCTCAGATCTTGTGGGTATAAATTGGCGCGATTATGCAAGATGCTCCACTCTCCTGTGTCTACAGGGAAAAGAGGTTATTTTTATTCGATGTGAAATTGTCCAGCTACTTGCTAACTCTTTTATCTCATTCAGATTTAGATTTAGCTGAGAATGAATTCAAATACAGGAGACACAGGAGGGGAAGTTGTATCAGTAGGCAGTCTCATGCCAACATGGGTATTTGTAGTTCATGAGACAGGGATCTTAACTGCAACATCATCTCCGGGCATATTTTCTCCTTGAATCTGCATTCTCACACCTTTGGGAAACCGGAAGAAGGCTGTACTAAGAGCCCGTCAGTTCCTCATCTCTGCTCTCCCTCTCTCTATTGTCTGAGAGAAAGTCTGAAGTAGGTTAGCACTCGGTGCTTGCACAAGGGAGGAAATTGAAATGCTGATATAAGGAGTAGCTTGGGAGAAGATGGAAGAGCTATAACCAGGACAAAATTGCCCCACCATGATGAGAAGGAGAGACATATCTGCTCTGACACAGGGGAGTTCCTCCACTGGCCAATCACTGAGGTGTGTTGTCATCCTTTTTACTTCATTCCAATCTCGGTTTAGTGTCAACACCAGCCTTATGAATGCTTCTTTTATTCTTCTTTTTCACTTGTACCCACATCCCTTCTAAAATTACATTGCCACGCAAGGGTATACTGGTCTGTGAGTGTAGGGATTTAATACACTTCAGATGAAATGGGCATCCTCCTGCCTTTCCCTCCTCTGTTCTTTAGAGAGATTACTCCAGGGACTTTGATCGAGCAACAAGAATTCAAGCTGCATCTTGTTGGCTCAGGCTCTGTAAGCAGCACACAACACGGGCAAGTGCACACACTGGGCTCACCGATGCAAGCACGAAGCACAGCCACACTCATACCCACAGCCATCTTACTGTAGTACGCTCAAGCTAAACCATATTCTCTCCCTCTCCTCAGCAGTTCTTTTATTATAGTGCTCCCTTGTGGCATATCTTCTGCATTTGTTTGGTCACACTACATCCCTTTCAGCCTGCTGTCCTTCAAACACCAGCTATAGCACAATATTAAATTCCTTTTTTCTTCCTTGTGACATTGAAAAATTCAATTTTATGCTGAGGTGTATTGCAGCAACTGCATGAATTGGATAGCGAAAACCAACGTGAACTTCCTAGGGAATCCACATCTCGAAAACCCATTTGATCAGTGTTTGAAAGACACATGCTGAGATCGGTTGACAATGATGTTTACACTCTGGCTGTGTAGCAAATAGCTTGTTGTTTTATGAGTAAGTGAAAGAGACATGGGAGGGTGACACAGACAGTCCCAATTCAATAACCCATAACGCATGGCAGGTCTGATTCTTATCAGTTTTTAAGGGTTGTTGCTGTACTGAATATTTGATGCAGATCTGGGCCTCTTTTCCCTAAAATGCTCATCCCTGCTGTGTTGCAAACAGTGCCAGTCTCCATTTGTATTGTCCTTCCTGCGGCAATCCTCCATTATTGTCATTCTTCCTTTTTTACTGTTTGGACACATGAGTATACCTAACCCCATATTACCAACACATTATTCATCAAGAGTCTCATTTAACTGTAGGCTACGTTAAGATTATTCTTTTTTAAAAATTCATATTTGAATTCTATTTACTTTTTCATGTCAAGTTTCTTTGTATAATACTAATTCCCAATATATATCTCAGGGCACTTTACAGAGTAAGGTGGAGACCAGCCACTATTATAGTTCCCACAATGAACAAGCACTTCGCAAAGAAGAAAACTCCCTTTTAACATTAGGAAACCTCAGATGGAAGCCGACTGAGGGTGGGTGTCCATCTGCTTCGACCAATAGGGCCTTTGCTTTTCAGTTAACCATTAATTCAGATTTCAGGAGGAAGTATCTCAGAGAACCTTAATGAATAAGTGCTACAAAATATTATGCACCATCTTAAAAGATTCAGACCCTGGCACATAAACCCAAACATATTTGATGTTCAACTTCACTTTGATGTAGCGTGGGTTCATACTTACTGAATTTGCTTCCAAATTGTTCCGCACAGATTCATCCACGATACGAGATGAGATCATGATTTTAGTACATAATCTTGTGTTTAAGCCCTTGAAAATTACCAAGCTTTACCATACACCCATCCTCTTTGCATCTTTTTTACACTGAGAAGTTGCATGGGTACGCATAGTAAATGAGAATAAGCTCTTCAACTCTGCAGGGGTTTGTTCCCATAAAAGCACAGTGGTTGACAACTGTTACAGCTACAAGTGGCTTTTTCCCAGGACTCATGTAAGGGTGTAGTATTTCTAATTCATTTCCCCTATGGAGCCACTCGTGGAAGAGGACAGAGGTGGTAGCTTGTCCAATACCTACCCCTTTGGCCCCTGTATCTCACCAACCACTGAACCATGACTAGCTGCCGGTAGTGATGGTAATTAGACCTTGTCATCTCCCGTATCTCTGCTACAGAATTGCCCTTTGCGTCCTCCAACCCTAGTTGTCAGGGAGATACATTTTGCAGTGTTGGTGATCAGCGGGTCAAGTGAACTTCCCCACCCTCCACGACAACCAACTGTCTTGTGACTGTGAATTACAACAAGGCGTCTAGTAACATTAGTGCTCCACTAGTTCCTGAAGGCTTGATCAGTGAGGAATAGGGTCACCACAGCATTTGACAACCCCATTGGCTAGAATCAAGCAGTGCTACGTCCATTTACATCGAGGTAGAGTTACAATATATAACCATTGTTTCTTTATTGTTTGAGATTGCAGGTCACATAAGACATGGGCAGGTAGAAAAGGAAGTTCAAGGAAGAGCGGATAGACAAAAATTGAGGGTGTTTATTTGGTCATGATGATTACGACTGCTGTTCAGAGATTCCTGCCCTGCTCAGAAACAATGAGGAGGGGGTTATGGTGCAAGGCCATTGTTATTTTCTGGAACACGCTCATTCATTTTATGCAAACACTTATGGTTTGTTTGGGTTTTTTTTGGTCTAACTGGCCCTGTTAGAAAGGGACAGACCAAAGGAAAAAACTAAAGGGAGAGACCATTTTAATGGACTCCACACAGTCTGCCAGAAAGAAGATTAGGTTCCGGCCAATGGGGAGAAGGCTCAATGTCCTTCCCTACAGGATCAACACAGAAATGAACTAGTCTTCCCTGGGGTCATTTCACTGTTGAACAATATGTACAGTGAAGGCCACTGACCAGTCCTTGCACTTTAGAAACGTCAGCAGTGTTGTTTACTAAAGCAGTTCTAACATACATGCCAGATGTTGTTTACATCTGTACACTATTCAACCTTGTTCCATCATGCTAAGTTTTTTTATATCGCTATGTGGTTAGCTGTTAAGCATTGACATACAAAATGTGCCCATGGGGCTTGGTGAGGAATTCTACATCTGTTTGGTTACCCACATTTAGAAATGCATGCTTAGAGTGAGTCATGCCACACAAGCAGAATCACATGCAAAGACTGAATGAAAAGAAAAGAAGATGCAAGAGCTGTAATACTAGAGATATCGTATGTATCTGTCTGTTTTTCCTGTGTATTTGTGTGCAAAGACAATATCATATAGAATACAGTGTTATTCTGCACGGCAAGCAGCATGTGAGCTGCACACGCAACAGCAGAATCTGTATTCTGTCAGTTTCTACTACTCAGCATTCATAAATTTTCACCGCCCCAATGTACCTTCTGTATTTAAGCACATGAAATTAAAAGTGAGAATTGAGTAGACCTAAAAACAGGATTTGGGTTGGAGATACATGCTTAAATGCGAGTTGTTATGTGGCAAGTGTAGACAGCTGCACTGTTAAAACTGAAGTGCCTTTGTTCCATCTGATGGACAGGAGATGGGACACAAAACAATATGTCAGAAAAGTGCCACATGCCAACAGAGTCCAAAGGAAATGGATCATATCCTTAAAAGCTTATAGATATAAATACTTGCTGTGAAAATCACCATTGATTTTTTTCAACCTATCCTCTATGGAATAAAGGCAGCAGTTTTTTTTCATAACATGAAGTGAGAAAGCAGAGAGTGTGGGTCTGAGATCAAGGCCATAGCTGGTGGGGTTATGTCACCCCTGGGGAAATGTTGCCGGGTGTTGCGACTGACCGTAGGGTATGGCTTTGCCGATGCAACAACAATACTGTCTAGATTGTGTTTAGATTATGTCCACCTTTCCCTAGAGTCCAGTGTTAGTGGAATTTAGGACGTGGCTTAGCACTCTAAAATTAAAATAATTGTCCCCGGCAGCAGTTACAGCAGTCAGTTAATGCATTCCGGCATGATCTGATGCAAAAATTCACATTGAGAAGACAGGTTTGACCACGGCTGCAGTGCTGTTACATAAAATAGCAGATGGTTTAGTCCCTGCACAAGACACAGTAGGCTCCAGGGGTTCATGGGAAAACTGTCAACTGTGATGCACTGCTATATTTGCATTTCTATTTTAATACATACTGTAACACCACACACATACACAAGCAACCACAGTCTACCACAATATGTAATACACATTCGAAGCAGATACCTTACACTATACAAATATAATCTTACAAGTAAGTCTCATATAGGGGCAAACATAAATACATGCACCATCAGCAGCATCATTACTTCCTTAGTCTATCACACAAGCCACAGTCATGCATGCAAATATACTCAACACACACACACACACACACGCACACACTCATTTACAAACAACCTCCCTCTGGTATTAGACTCAACTATTTATATTGCAGTATTAATGTGAGGTTACCACTCAGACTCTGCCCCATCCTCTATGGCATTTATGTTGCTCTGGCTTTAGGCATAACTGGGGCTATAGCCAATGGCTCGAACTGATACGGCTCGGCACAACTATGGTCCACCACCACACTGACGACCACTTCAGGGGATTCAGGAAGGGAAGAGTCGTCCACTTCAAAATAGCCCTGCGACAGAGGTGCCTTCCAAAGGCACTTATGTCGCTCTCCCCACTTTTTTTTACAGCCTGAAGTCATCACTGATAGTGACACTGTCAATGTCACATACAGCTGTATTTAAAGTGCCATCTCTTTGTAAGACCCAGGGAAGATTAGAGTACATCATAGTATTAGCTAACAGCTATCCTAATAAACTATTAAACACACTTATTTCCCAAGCCTACACAGTGTGAGGCCTTTTATTACATGAAAGATGGACTGAGTGAGGCCAGACACCTAGTATTCACCCTCCTCTCTGTGGCAATCTATTCTTACCCAATTATTTGGGGGTGTGGGCTCGAGACCTGCCTTAATTTGCCACTGTGCAGTGTGCAATTAATCAAGTCCCCTGCTAACTGACAGCCTTAATGGACGCACTCAGCTCCTCTGTGATTGTCTGCTGGCTGCCTGTTCCTTCAGTGCGTAGCCTCAAAGCTCAGACAAGCATATCCTTCAAGAGCGGCTACACATACGAGGACACTTCCACTGAATTGAATGGTGGGGTGGAGTGCTGAATGAGTATATTCATCTTTGCTTACCCACACCCACCTCTCAGTTGCACCATGGCAATAACTGTGTTAGAAATATCAGCCTTCGATTCTTTATGATACCGAAAAGGCCTGCGCTCAACTGAAGCATTTGTGGAGGCAATTCGGATTTAAGAGTTGAAACAATTCCTGTTTTTCTGTTTGCTTTATTTTTCATTTGAGTATTGGAAGGAAGGTTCTAGGTTATAAAAAGCGAGAAGTCAGGTGACATGGAGACAAAGGCAAGCATTTGTGCTTTTAAGGTTTTCAAACTGTCCTCTGGCACTTAAAGTTTCTACTGCACTCAGTCAGAGAGAGAGAGTGAGGATGCTGCCTGAGGTGGAATGCAGAGACAGAGATGTGGCTACATTTACACCTGGAAAAGGAAAAAACTTTTAAGAGAAAGATCTCACTCTCCAGAGGTCTGACCTCTATGAGGATGTGATGGAGTGTTCTATAAAGCATTGGTTTTAAACTTGAGGGCACAATTCAAGTGAATTACACCTCCAGACAGACATTTTAATGTTGTATTGTATTTCAGGATCAGGCGGAATGTTGGTCTCATCATGGCAATTAAGAAACACAAAATACTGCACAATAAATGTGTAGTTAAAAACACAACTGGCATTGTTTCATTTTATTTTATGTCACATATGGTGTTTTGAATAACAGACCTTTAATCTGGCCTGCAATTCCGTCTGCCACTCTCTCTATAACTCTGTTGAATCAGGTGGTTAAAATAGCACATGTGCTAATGTTTGATTAAAGGATTGACTCTTAAAACACAAAGCTCCTTTTACCATGCAGCCTCTCCAATTGAAGTTCGGTTTTGTCTGACTTGGGGACTCGCCCTGTTCAAAACTACATGACATCTGAGGCCTTCTTTTTCATAAGTTCATGACCCATTTTAGCGGGAACATAAAGACTTGAGAGCTCTGATGGTTAAGTGAGTCAATCTCAGCTTAAATCGACCCCAAGGTGCTTGTCACATCCAACTTGCCTTACTCTTTCATTTTCTTCTTTTATCCCTTTACTTAATGCAAAAGTTCATGTAAGAAACTTCAAAATAAAATCTTAGACATTGAACACACTGCGAATATCCACTCAATAGGAATGTGGTTAAATCTATCCCTATGTGTGCACTCATTTCGAAGTACAGTTTCAGTCAGAATTGCTTGAAGGAAAACACATATCCCTTTATGTGCCTGAATACACAATGCTGTGAACCTAGATAGAATCCCATCTATAATTATCATTGACTATTTCCATCATTGTTCCTGCTTTATGGCTCCATAGGCAGCCAAGAATGGCAAATTACTGAGTACATGAAGATGAGTTGTTGCAGTGAAAGCACAAACAATGCCTAAGATGAAGGATGAGCGGAGACAAAAAATGTTCAATGTGACGATGCACCACAGAGCAATGTGAAAAGAGGCAGCACCACTGATTTTCTTGCTTCTGACAGGAGAGTGCTTAGCAGTGCGTGTTCAACTTTGCTATGAAAGTTCTCTACATGTGACACCACAGAATGGCAGGGAGCCCAACTAGGTCCTCTGGGCTCTGAGCCACTCTCTGTTTCTCTTTATCAAGCTCTCAATCAGGAGTTTTACAAAGATGCAAATTTGGACGAGTTTGCCGCAGTTGGCACAAATTAAAAGCATTAAAAGCACTGTCAGGTACAATGTTATGTTTGTATCTATAAATAATGTGAAAAATGTTGCATCACTAACGTCACAAACTTTGCAAACAGTGGTGAGAAAAGGTACGATACATTAGTAGACTGGGATTATACAAAATGCAATTGTGCCACCGAAAATCCAATCTTTATGAAGTAAAACTCAACATTTAATTTCCCCCTTATGTTGTGCCAAGAGCCGTTATTTGCTCTTCTGCTGAATAGACATCCATGGATAGTAATTATGTGAAATCATGTGAATTATTCTTCAGGCTATTTAAATATCCAGCTACTGTGTCATTCTGTTATTGTTTTCCTGTTTATGAATAGGAAGTTTGCTGGCAATGAATACCCAATGAGAGTTTAGCCTTAGAGTTATTGTGCACCACAGTGCTTGACCCATAGAAGAAATATGATTGCATGCCTACGAAATATCTGCTGTTGCTGGAGGCTATTGGTGTTTACTGTAATGACTCACGCACATGCTGCTGGAGCCATTTGCTAAAATATACACAATTGTTTTCCTTATTTAGCTCCGTAAGAGTTATGTCTTCTGTGTTTATCTGTATCTACTACTGCAGTTATTGTGAGAGTATATCAACAGCTTCATATCAGCCTTTTAACCCAACTGATCACCTGAACAATGGCTCTGTTTAGTTCAAGTGTCCGAGTATGACGTGATCCTTTGACAGCGTGCGAAACACCAAGAGCCTGAAACTGAAGCAGCTAAATGGAATTCAGCCATCATTCATTTTTATTATTTACACCTGTGATTTTCCTACTGTACCATATCAAAATATCTGCTCTGGAAAAAAAGCCTATAGACTTTTCTCGCATTCATATGATAATGTCATGCCAGAGCTGAATAAGCTTTAATGTTAAAAATATTAAAATACACACGGGATGGCATATGCTAAACCAACTGTGACAACTGTGCGCTTGAGATACCGGTGACCAGAAAATTACAGAAAGCATCCGGTCCCACCAATGTGTGTGTCTCGACCTTTGTGGTCTCTCACCCGGATGGAGCGTGTGCATTGGTGGGAAAGCTCCAGGGTTATGGTGATATGAATGGCCAAGTACTGACCTTTGACTCCTCGGCGCTTTACCCCCGACTGTGAATAAATGATTCTAAAGGGCCCCATCCCAGAGGATTAATGTGCTCAGCAAGGTTTCAAGCTGCTCACACAAAGTAGACAGTGAAAAAGGTGCCATTGACTCTGTACAGTACAGTGATACAGTGACAATAAATGTAGGAACAGCTCTGTTAGGAATCCACTTTCTTTGTCATTCAGGAATGAGCTAAGGGCAATAGAGGCACTACAGTTTTTGCCAAGGTGAGATTAAACATAATGTGCAGAACTGTGAAGTAATGAAACATATTAATCAAGTTGGATAATTGCTACCTGAACATTTTATACTTTAATAAGGAACAGGAAAGTGATCGAGTAGCAGCAGTAGGTCAGAAGAAATCGCCATTTATCACTTTGACCTTTTTCAACACAGTATTAAACAAAAAGTCGAAAGGCAGATACCTCAAAGCCTGGTGGGATACTTGTCAGCCATTAAAGGAGTAGTGTGACTTTTTTTGCTTACTTGCCATTTTGGCGACAGTTAGGTGAGAAGACTGAGGTGAATGCATTGGCTAAGTTTAGCGCAGAGGCTGAAAACAGGGGAGCAGCCTGGCTCCGCCTGCCAGCCAGCACCTGTGCTAAGCTAACAGCTGCTAGTTCCACCTTCATATTTACCGCATACAACATGAAAAGAATGTCATCAATCTTCTCATCTAAATCTCAGCAAGAAAGCAGATAAAGTATTGATCAGTGTCCATGTTTGTATACTCCAGAGATACAATTTACTATCAACAGGTCATGAGACAGGGCAGTAAAAATCCAATTTATTGCACTTTTGAATTTTTCAGCAGTTTTGACCATTTCAACAACAATAACACTCGAAAATTTATGGCATTAAATACCTCAATGTCTCCTTTATTGTCACTATGCGATTACGATGCACTCACTGCTTTTATCCATTTATTTATCTGGCTGTTTTTCTTTTGCACTTGTTTAGTTCTACTCAGAGTCCAAAAAAAAAAAGAGCAGGGACAACAGGGACGTCTGCCCGCTACTACTGAATAAGCAAGGCAGTTGGTCAGGACAAGGGCAAGTTGGCCTAGGAACAAACACAAATAGTCAGACAGGCTCACGTTTTTGTGGATTGAAAAACTGGAAACTTAATTTGCATTCACAGTTGCCCAATCATGCACATAACATCAGTGTGGGGTCCCTATGTTTGCAAGGTGCAGCTGATAAATTTGAGGTCTAACAAAAAGGCGATTCACTGGGCTCAATATTTTACACTGCGTCTGCGTCACTGTGATCATCTCTGACCAGAGTTGTTTCAAGGCACGTCAAACTCCACAATTGCTTCTTCACAGCTGAAATGTGAATAGCTGGAAGGAAACCAACCAGATATTAAGCACAAAATAATTTTAGTGTGAAATTGCCATTTTCTGTTTCTCCCCTGCGTTTCGCCATCTATCATCTGCCCAGCACCTGCCTGTTATTGTCAGGTTTGATTCCAAACAAAATGGATGCGGTTGATATGCCTTCATATTCTGATACATTCTCCAGCGGAAAGATAAATAGTCCAGATATGTTTGTGCTTGGACAAGCGTTTTGCGGGGCTAGCACATTTGTCAAGTGCTGCTGACACTGTTGTGGAGGAGTCCTCATGGATCACTTGGTATCGAGGAGGAACGCAGGCCAGAACGGACGGAGGGGGGGCGATTTGAATGGAGATGCCACTCTTACATGGCTTTTAATAGCACATCGGACCACCTTCTATGTTGAACCCCGTAGAACATATTATGGGTTTCATCAACTCCAGTGTGTGTGTGTGTGCGCGCGCGTGTGTGTGTGTGTGTGTGTGTGTTTCAGTGTTGGAGCCACAGAGCCAGTGGTGAAATATGGCGTGTCAGCAGAGTTTTTTCGTACAGTTTTTATGTGAGTTGAATATGAATCTCCCCCTTTTTTACTCTCCAGCTCTCTCCTAATGCTGGTAAAGTAAGACCCTCAGAAGCTGAGAGCAGTGTTTAACTGTAGGGCCTAATTAAGCACAGGAGAGAGAGAAAATAAGAGCAAGAGCTGGGGGTGGAATAAAAGCTTGCTTTCTATGCATTTCACAAGTCATGGAATCTCAATCACCAGCTCGTGGTTTTGTTTTCCCTCAGCTTGAACTCCTAGTTTGTATTCCTGTCCACTCCCTGATCGGGAACCCCCGACGGGTGGTCCTCGGCGGCCATCACCCGAAGCAGTATGGCTGGTTGAAGTTAATTAAATGTGAGCTAAGTGAAGCGGCAGGGTTTGGTGGGAGGTAATGGTCACCCATTTTTTTTTTAAGCCAGGACTGTGGAGTGTCCCGACCAATGAGAATGCAGACGCGAGGCACTGCCTTGGAACAGCACAGGGGCAACATGCCGTTAAATTGAATGGGAAAGATCTTTAAGGCAGGGCGCAGCTCTCAGGCAGTGGCCAGAGCTGATCATTTCAACGTCTACTAATCACATAAATACCACTGAGTGCTAACAGCACCTGAAAATGATGTTTTCATAATATTTCCTTATCTTACTTTATGCTCCGCCTCTACAATCGATCATAAAACACTTAATCAAACCGACTCGCTGATTTAATGAGAAAGCACGGTATTCGCTAATGGGGAAAAAGTGAATTAATCACCGATAGATCAACATAACATGTTTGCAGTTGTTGTCATTCCCCTGACTGTGTGCGAATAATTACTCATCCTGCACATAATGTGAAGTATACTGCGCAAGATGCAACATTTAAATTATAACATAATGTCAACCGTGCACTTAAGCTACCTATGGTGTCTTTTTGTTTATTAAACAGTATATTTCCTCTCGGAACAAAACTTTCTGTCGACTCTCCAGTGTATGAGTGCAGCTTATGAAACTCAGCAATTACAAACATTTTTCATTTTCCATACTGCATTATTGCTACAGGGAACTAAGCTGAAAATAATGCAGCTATTTTCATCCCAGGAGCGGACGTGCAATAGGTAACACCTCTGACAGTTGCCTTTGGGAGCATCTACTGCGGCTCAGCTTCAGTCTTTATCCAACTGATGAGAAATAAGGAATGTACATGAATATCCGCAGATGTTTCATGCACAGGTGAACAATGAATCGACGTCTCAATCGAGTGCATGTCGGGGGGTGCTTGGAAGCTTTTATTATACATACTTTTATACATGATTTTACAGCGCCAGCCGCTCTCTGAAACAGTGTGTACACTCGGCTCACTCCCTTTATCCAGGGAGCTTTTAGACTGTGATCCAGCAGTATTGATGGATTTACATTCCATGCTCATACCTTTATCTCCTTACAGAAGGTAATATTGATCCAACAGGTTGCAAACTCAGTGTCAGTCCGTGTTAACACAAGAACTCTCTCCGTTGTCGATTCATGTAGGAACTCAAAATGTGTAGCCTTACCACTGTGTCAATCAATGGGAACCATCAGGTATTACTTACTTCCTGAACAGAAATCAAGTCTCTATGCTGGAAAAAAAATAAAAAAAAGAGCCCACACCTTATTTCCGAATGTTCCCAGAGTAATGAGAAAAGCTTTTCGGGTATGAGCCTTCGCAACAAAAGTCCTTCACATTTTTGAGTTGCCCCATGTCGCGCTGACATGTTGAGATGGGTCACGCAAGGACGAGTACATCTGCTGACCTAGTCTCATCTCTCGGAGTGAATATGGCACAATGTTCTCTGCCACAGCTGATGGAGTCAGATTCAGGGCTACTAAGAGGAGCAAATTGAGGCTCATTTTATACGGCTTTATTTGACAATATGTGACGAACCCAAAAGCTGTCGGGTGGATAAGAGAACTCCACGGCTCAGAGTTCAGAGTGCTGAGAAGTCTTTGAAAAGCACAAGCTCGGGGTACACGGTGAAGACGGGGAGGAGCTTGCATGCGCCAGTGCAGAAAATGCACTTTTCTCATTTTGAACTCTCAACATCACAGTTACACTTCACACTTTATACACGTTGCTGGTCTATTGTCTCAATCTGCAATTTGCGACACGTGCTGTAAATTCCTACGTGAACACAACATTCTGTTTCTGTGCCCGTTTCACAACAGATTCCTGTCTTTTGTGTTTTGCCCGATGTGCTTTTTTTGCTGATTGTAAGTGGCCAGTGCTTAGTTGGAAAAATATGTCATCATGATCAAACTGCACCCGCACAGGCCTGATGAAGCGAAGCAGTTGAGTTAGTACTCATTGAGGCCTGAGGGTTCTTCTTTTTTCTCTCCTTCCCAATCTCCGGTGTTGATTGTTGCTTATTCAGTCATACATAATTTAAGGTTGATTTTTTTCATGACGAAGGGCGACTTTTCCTTCTCGCCACTGTGTTTGTGAGCTACTCTCGATATGGTGAGGCCTTGGGGGCAGAAGATTAAGGATCAATGTGGACTCAAACAACATGATTTTTCATGTAGAGCCAGTATCTCAAGATGCTCCTGTTCCTCCCTTTCACATGGCTGTGAGAGAATTTGCTTTTTCTCTCTATACAGTGCCCCGGAGAACAAAAAGGCTGAGGGCTGAGGGTTCCCGGTCAGTGGTGTGCGGTCGTCTGGAAAGCCAACGCAAAGAGGCAGAATTGTGAACAGGAGTCAATCCTGGAGAGGGCTGAGGGAAATCTGAGCCGTTAGATGTTGTAGAGCAACAGTAAGAGTTTCATCCAAGACGGGAAGAGGGAAAAGGAAAGTCACCTGGAAAATGTCAGTTAGGCATGCAGAGAGTTGTTCTTGAACCTGAGACAGTGTGTAAGACGGGATAGCCACGGAATTAAGAAGGACGGGGCTAGAGATGTTTTGCCTAAAGTCTTGCTCCACCCTCTAATTCCAGCGTTCGTGTGTCGATGTGTGTGCATTCAAGAGCTAATGTTGAATTTCAATTTAATATTGGCATTTAATATTAGTCTGTCAGTCAGTCATGTAAGAGAGGGCTTTTTTGGGGGGTGGGGGGGTGGCAAGGTTGACTAATGTTCTTGTGTACCTGTACAGAATATTAACTTTCCACATTGTTTTAGATATTTTTTTTTGATTTAGCTTCGTAAGACACTATGTTGTTATATTGATTTTCCATCTCCATTGGATATTTAGACTATAACCATTATAGGAGTTCCATTTTTGATTCGTTACAAAGGCTTTCATTGCTTTTCTCCGAGTGCCGTACCTTGGACCAGTGGATGGAGCTCTAGGCTTTTGTGCTCCGTGCGTGTGTGCGTGGCCTCTTGCGACAATTATCCATCACTTGAGAGTAAATTTGCAGCTGGCAAATCTGTTTTTAGATTCTCATAATGACAGCAGATGAATTCCAGCGGGTGAAGTAAGGAATGTGTTCTTCAACGTTGCACTTTCAGAGTGGTGAGAATCCTTTCACTCCCCCAGGTCTTCCTGTGAGTCGCCTTTTTACGCACTGCCAAAACTGCAGAACGAAAACCGTTGGAAATTCTTCCCAGAGGATCTGCGGAAGGGAAGCTCAGAATTTACCTTTTAGCCTGGCAGCGTTCATATTTTCATTGCGTAGTCTTCTGGTGTGATTATTATTTTTACTTAGAATTAACTTAACATTTACTCTGCTGGCTGTGTTTTGTTTGTTCACTTTCAGTTTTTTCCTCAGTCAATTCGTCAGTCACCATGGATGAAATTAGAAATAAATGGTGGCGCCACACAGATCTGATTGTTATTATGTTATCGGCGTAGAATGGATATTTTGTCAGAAAAGGATTTTTGACAGAAAATACAAAGCACAGCTTAACATTAAGGCAAAGAAACATTTCAGAAGCACATCTGTTGCCTCAACGCTAGTCACTTTGTGGTTACATGAAATCCAGAGAGCAGATTTATCAGTTTGTATTCTCATAAGGATTCAAAGAGAAGCGTGAACTTTGGATAGTTCAGCTGTTATTATCTTCTTCTTTTCTCTCTCTCTCGATGTGAAGTAGGCGGGTAATTTCTCGGGCAGAGCTTGATAGATAAAAAACCAGACATCGCTGCTTTTTCCCTCAAAATAACAGATGACTAATCTAATATCTGATATGATTCACAGAGAGAACTATTACATATAATGGTCAGACATGGAAAGGTCTGATAAACAGTCTGCTGAAGCTTTCAGATACAAAGTACATTTGTATTGTACACAATACCCTGTTGGTGTAATATACCTAGTGGTATTATACTGCAGTGCACAGATACATGGGCCGTCTTCACTGTTCCACAGGGAAAAAAATTGTTTTCAAGGCCTAAGTTCTCATAAGAAATACATATGGACAGTTCAAATGAATCACAAGTGTAAATCGAATACTAATACTTTTTCTTCCAGTTTCAAAGTTATAATTTTGCAACCCATGTACCCACATCACCTCCATCGAAGGACATGAGAACTTGGCACCTCATGCTCGACATCCAGGCCTCATCATTAATCATTCAGGATCCTCAAATCAGAAAATGGCCTTTTAATTATTTATTTTCTGGCTGTGTCTGGGGTAATTTGGGTTCAGGACCTTGCGGTCATTTACAAGAGGGCCGTTGATGGACAATAAATGTTCTGCCCCGACGCTTTGATTGGAACCTTTACTGACCTCCTCCGTCTGCCTGTTCTTTTTTTTTTAGTTTACCACCAATTACATATTTTGGAAAATATAAATGAATAAAATTGGTGCTCTTTTTCATGATCTTAAAGGAAGTTGATTGGTCCCCATCTCTGCCGCTCGTTTCTGGCAGGCCACATATTCATAGGAAGATGTGTGGACATTTAATGTTACCTAATACTAATACAATTCAAATTTGACAAGAGATTTAAATTGGTCAGATTTCATCAGATTTTGCTGTTCCAAATCTGTGTGTCGGACACTATAAGCTTTCTGAGTACTTCCAGTGCCGCCTTCCTCAGTACAGGTGATGCATTTAATATAGAGAGAAAGCTATGTGGATTAACTTTGTATGAATTACCTCCTGCCATGTTACTTAATGTCTCACCAGAAACCCATTTTGAAGCGGATGCATATCGAATTACAGTAGCAGGTCGCCATCGAGTCAGCCAGTCTTTTAATCAACAGACATTATCCCTGATTTTGTTTCACTGGTCTGACCTGTTTCCCTGAAAGACCGCACTTCCTCCTTTTTTTAATCGGATTCAAAATTGGTCTCTGAACAGACACTGAGTTAATCTCCCATTCACGTGACTGAAGGAAAAAGAGAAGAGACGGGTGACACCGACAGTGGCACCGAAGCTCATCACGTGAAATGACATTCATAAGTTCTGTAACATTAGATTGAAATGGGAGAACAGTAACGCGACGACAGATTGCTAATGGCCACATTCTGTATCGAATGACAAAACATGGATCAATGAAATTACTCCAGTTGCACTACGCTAACTCACTCCCCTGTGAGAAACAATACCCCTGCAAGGTGAAGCGGACAATTAAAGACATGCAGAGCATCATTCCCTGCAAAATATACTTTGATTGTCTTTTCCCCATCTTTTGACAGAACTGTCTCTGCAGAGACTGAAATGTCAGAGAGAAGTGACGATCGCAGGCCAAGGGCGCGCGGGTTCACTCATCAAATTTTTCTCGTCTGTCTTTGCTCTCCGTTCCTGTCCTCTCCATTTTTTGCGTAGGCACCAGCATCGTGTGTGCACTGCGGTTTGATTAAGAGCTCCCCGGGCGTTTCGGCAGAAGGAAGAGAATGTGTTTACTACAACACTTTTACGCTATGTACAATGTTCAGTTTGTGGTCTTGATTGAACCCAGTAGGCCTATTCGAGATGGCAGCCTATGCTCTCTCCAAACCTCTGGGGGTTAATTAACCACACCATGTAACTAGCTAGCCGCCTGCGATCGCATTAGCAGACAAACAGACCTGTGTTCTTTGTCTTCCCACCGCTCGTGTTAGACACAGTGATCCCCAAGTTCAACAGATTTTTCGCCACAATCTAATCTTCCCTCCGTGCATGGAGAACGTGCCGTAGTACCCTGCAGATGTGATACCCTGGAGGGACCTGTCCGTTGCCAGAGATGGAGGCGAGCACAGGACGAAGATGAGGATTCTTCCTTCTAAAGGATGGGTTTTCTTGGGGCTTGATTTGTTTTTTTGTTTGGTACCTGTGTCAGTAGGCTACTCCCTGAAAGACTGGTAAGACACATTTACCTCAAATTTGATTTGAAGTCCTCTAATCATTCGTAATCAGTGAATACATATCAACACTTTTTTTCATTAGACATATAGACAGATATATATGTTTATATAGCTGTATTATTCACATCAGCACAATGCCCAGAATGGATTAATTTGTGGGAAGGGGTGAGAGCAGCGGTATGTCATATCATGCATTCATTTTTGTGAAATCCTATTGAATTTACAGAACATCATTTATGTGATTTCCAATTGTCAATATGATGAGTTTGTACGTCTGCAGTTAGTCAGTAAGAATCATTCCGTATCTTAATTTAGACGCTCGGGGTTGTATAATTCCTGATTTTTCTGTGATCTTATATCATCCATAATACTTAAAGTGGGATATTGGATTTCTGTCCCCCTGCTGTCGGAAATAGTTTATGTGTGCCACACTGAGAGTGTCTGCCTTCAGACACCTCACACAGATGGGAGTAAATCCACGTCCTCAAAACCAGTGCCAGTGCAAAACTTTGCCGAACCATCATGGAAAAGTCAGAACAGCTTGCGTCTCTCTGAGTCGGCCTCGCTGAGCTGCATCCGCCTTCGCCGACGACAGAACTTTTGTGTGTACCACCCAGCCCATTATCCTCTTACTCATCTGCTCTCCTGTGGTGCAGATGAGTAAGAGGATGCTGCAGCGGAGGAGAATGGTTCACTGAGCGATGAATGCATCACTTCTACCCGAATAACCAATTATTATAACAGGGGCGCGTACCTTGTAAACCTGCAAACCTTGTGCTTGCATCATGTGTCTCAATCACCTACAATTTAAACTTTCACGCGACAAAAAAATAAACATTAAAGTCTCTCATGCGGAGATTCAGATAGGAGCCATGAGTCAATAATGACACAGCAAAACAAAGAGCAACGCATTGGCACCTCACACATGGTGGTCCTGCTGCCGGAGACACACTTCGGGCCAAATCTTCCTCGGCTAGAATAGTTGGGAAACCTGAGCCATCATTGTCTTCGGCGGGCGAGGTGTGCGTGTACTGAGCATACAATGTTAGTCTGAGAGGTTTCGCCAAAGTGCTGAGGCTTAAGGAAAAGAGGAGCGTGATTCATCTTGTTTGTAAGGCGAGCCTTTATTAGGGGCAGAGTAAGAAAACGGGCCTTGGCGATAGCTCTTCCACCCGGAGGCTCTGTAATTGCTTTCAGCTGCACCTTGAGAATTTGATGGGTCAAGTCGAGACCGTTGTTTGAGTGACTGAGCAAGAAGCGGAGCTCTCATGCGGCACTCCTCCTGCAACAGGACTCCTCAATTTCGTCGACACATTCGCCTTCATCTGCGTAAAAATGAAATTAAAAATTCCTAAGCCTGCAGTCAATTTATGGCAAAAAAACACGCCCAGCTAACGTTTACCAAGTCTGATAACAGCAGTATTGCATTTCGCATCTGAAGCCACAGCTCACACTATATGTTTTATTTCTTTCTTTCCGAGTTGATCTTTTATTTATGTCGCATGCAATTTTAATAAAGGATCATCTTCACATGGAGTGGTCTTGGCAAAGCTTACTGATGAGATTGTTTTTGTAAAGCTAATGTCTAACAGGGTAAGAGCAATTCCATTTCTCATGTATACATTGAATCAAGCCACTGGTTTTTATTACACACGCTTGGTGACTTGGCCTTTGATTGATGATGTCACTTTGTTTGTCGTTGTGTCCTTTTTGCATCTATGGCATTTTCAAATGAGCACACTATTCATTCGATGGATGTTCAACACATTGAACTCATAATTTGGAAAGTAGATTTTTGGGGGGAACAAAACTGTTTATGAGGCCAAATTTCCACTTGTCCCACAACAAGATCACACGCTCCTTAACAGTCCTTTGTTCTTCTGATGAGTCATTAACATAACTCTATCACGCCCCCTGCACATAAATATACCACATCAAAGCAAGTAACACTCCACCGACCTGTAAAAACCCATTTATGTTCGCCGCTGTTGCATCTATAGACGGCTGTCCTATCTCGCACTACTTACTCTGGGATCACACAAGCTTCATGATTGTGCCTTGTTGTGCTGTTCTGACTCGGTCCCCCTTAATTGCAACTTATTTCCATAAAGCCCCCTACCTCCCTGCTCCTCCATTGCAGCTCTGCACCCCTCTAAAAAAAGCGCACCCAACGTTCTCCGACTATTAGAAAATAGGTTTTCATATAGGAAGTCGCAAGGAGCTCTCTTCTCTTATTAAGAGCTGCACGGAGTGTACTGTATCTGTCGAAGGAAGATAGGTTTGAAGTGTTTTCACAGGACCAGTTGGATGTCCAGGATCCTATAATGGGGCCCATGGGCTTTGTCATACATGATATATATCAAATTAATTGTCACATGGAAAGAAAAAAAAATGGTTGCCTGTGGCCAAGACAAACCCACGCATCATCTTTACATTGCTGGGAGAGGAATTGCTATTGCGAAGTGAAAGATAGAAACTTCCTGCCCTTTTCACCAGTCAGAAGTCTTTCAGGAAAAGTAGAGGTCTGTTTTTCCGTCCTCTTGTGAACAGCTTTGTTTTTGCAGGGGGTGCCAGGAACTCACAGTAACCCCTCGTTATGGATCACAGCCGTTTACTTTTAAATTTCCCTGGGAGGCGATGTGATTTTCTCTGCTGAAACACTCAAATGCCCCAAACATTGGAGCACAATCAGACATGTGCACCTTGAATTCGGGTGCAGCGTGGCCATGATCAAGCGAGGTGGTGATGTGTTTTGAGGTCCATATCATCACAGAAACATCTGTGATAGGGTGGAGATAAAAGGTTGACAAACGGTTGCTGTGATCAAGGTTATAAAATATCACGGAATTTCACCGGAGAGGATTCCTTCTCGAGCAAAAAATCAAGAATGACAGCGGCTGTGAAGCTGCATTTTAAGATGTAAACATCAAGGTACACGCAACATATAGGAACAATAACCTCTTTCAAATATTCTTTCTCAATTATTCCACATAATGAGAACTGAGGATGTGTTTGCTCAGCCTCAGCAGGGATACTGCCCACGTGAAGCACATAGACATTCAGTAATTAATTGTTGGAAGTTCTACCTATTCCGACCATCTGGACTACAATTAGGCCACACTAGTTCCCTCTAGTTCTCCCTTTTTCCCCCGCCAGATTGGAAGCAATAACCTCTTCCTCTGAACCTTTCCAGCGTCATGTCACAGTGTCCTTAGAGGGAACCCTTAGGGGCACCTTGAAACAAGCGGAGCATTGTAGTGCTGTTTTTGGCTGCAGTTCTTGTGGCCACGCGCACTGAGGCCTTAATGACAATGGTTTGAAGGGGGGGTAATAAAACCAACTGCCATTCAGGACAATTGTGTCGCAAGAGGTATATAGGCACAAAGGCACAAACTGTGAAGTATGTATAGAAAGAAAATTAAAGATCCCATTATGGTAATAGTTTCAAAAGATAATTAACACTTTCACATGAGCTTCAAATTGTGCAGATTCTCCTGCAGCCCAGATGTTTTAATACACCACCTTAACCCTGGCGTTGTTTTTTTTAACTGGTTGCCAGTTGTTATTAGTTCAGTTTTTAGTTTAAATAATTCCAATGGTGCTGACTGCTGATTGTATTAGTGATCCGACAATTAAGGCTGACCAAGCTTTTTGCTGCCGCGCTGTCTCTTATAAAAAACAACCCTCAGAAGTATCCGGCAGTATTTTGTGGGATGAACATACTGCGGCCACACAAGAAGAGAGGGAACTAGTCTTCATCTTGAGAACATTTGCCCGCAGCACTTGGCCCCTTAAAATTCAATTCATCTCTGTGTTTGGTCAGTGACATATTCCTGAGCTGTTCTGATGCCTGCTCATTTTCTCCATAGGTCAGTGTTTGAAGTAGCTGGCAAAGCAAACTTGGCCAGAGTGTAAGAGTGCATCTCACTGTGTGTGTGTCTATTACTTCAGAATGTTTTTGAATCCTCTATATAAACAGGCGTAAATGAACAGTGTGTCCGTGTGGGGACATTGATGTATTCAGCCGACGCTTGCAGAGGGGCTGCGAGATGCAGCATGTGTCGGGCAGACAGAGGCTTGAAGGTGTGGCTTCTTTATAAAACCGCTGCCAAGAAAGATAAGCTCAGAAGTCGAGATCTATATCCCTCCTCAGAGAAGGTTTTACTCCGAATGATGCAGCTGTTAGTTTCTAACACATTCCAGTGTTTGGTTTAAATGATTTAAAAAAACATTTTTTAGCCACGAACACAGTGAATTACAAGAAACCAAAACTGAATTACTGAATTCATTATTTTGGGAAAGATACAACAAATAGCAGAGGTGTAATAAGAATAATAAGAATAATGATAACCTTTATCACTAAAGCACTTTTCATTGCATAAATTGCAGCTCAAGGTGCTTACAGAAGGAGCAAAAAAAAAAGAGAACATATTAAGACAATAAAATATGTTAAAACAATTAAATTGTTGGAAAATGGGGCCACTCGCCCCATTCTGGCGCTCTTGTGTTTCCTCCTTTGAGTTTGGGTTTTCTACCAGCGTCCTCAGGGTTCCCCTTGCATCCCTTGGTATTTTCTCGACCTTCTCGTGTTCATTCTGCTTGCTGTTGCTGTCATTTGGGATTGCTACATCCTTCACTACTACCTTCTTCTGTTGTTTGTTGACCACCACGAGGTCCGGTTCCTTTGCCACAACCATTCTATCAGTCTGAATCTTAGCTCTGTCATTCTCAACCACCTTTAAGGTGGTCTTCCATTTTGACCTTGGGACTTCCAGCCCACACTCGGCGCAGATGTTCCTGAACACTATGCCAGCCACTTGGTTACGGGGTTCCATGTACGCGGTAACCTACCTGTATCTTACATCCCGCTGTTAAGTGCTTGAGGGTTTCAGGGGAATCTTTGCACAGCCTGCACCCCGGGGTCCTGTCCGGTGTGGTAGACCCGGCTTCCGTTGATCTTGTGCTCAGCACCTGTTCTCGGGCTGCCACGATTAGCACTGTCTTTGAGACCATCCTTTTTCTCGATATCAGCCACTTCTCCTCTCAGTTGGTGGTACCGATATAATATATCTATATATGAAGGAGGTTTAGAGGATGCCGTGTGAACAGCAGTTTGAGAAAGAGTCTGAATAATAATGCAGTACAATAAGATTTTTTTGGAGGGGCGCTACAGTCCATAGAGCAACTAATTATTCCAAAGATTAATTTAATCTGATTTCATCTTAAAACCAAATTGGTCCTTCCCTCCTCAAAGCGTTGCCTTTCGGCCCTCTTTAACGATTTTACACTTCCCAATCACTTACCTGGAGGCAGCCATCGAGAAAGTCAATACAGTAAGTAGACACTGTCGGTGTTCAGGATGCTGAAAACGACGGGAGAAATTGGTGCCACGAGAAACGGCCATGCTAATGATTTCTCTGCAAATGGAAAAGGTTTGTCTGCCGTTGAGCTGGTTTGGGGCTTATCTTCAGCAAACAGACCCCTTGATGGAACCAGCCCCGTGTCTGTAGGTGGCAACAAACTTTTAATGTGGGGAAGTGTTTTTCTAAGAAGCCCCCCCCCCAAAATAAAATACACAACACATTACCTCCACTCCTATGCGCTTGGATAAATGTAGAAGGGTTCTCCCTCTATAGTGATTATCATGGCATTTATAGGAACTATAAAGTATAGCTCAGCCAATGCTGAAGTTTTGAGGCTGATATTAATATTATACACTAGTAATTAGTGTGACCAACATACACACTGAGCGACACATTTTATAGTTGAAAAATAAACTTGTCTGTCCGATTTGCATTGCAAACTATCTAATAGAGAAGATAAAATATAAAACAGAATATGAAATTGTCTCTCACAGTAAACAAGCTGTAACCTCAGTTTTGTGTTCTGTTGTGGTCGTCTTCAATTCAGCTATTCATTCTGTGTCTGCAACTTAAAATTGGTCCAGCTGACCCTGCGTTAGATTCCAAAAATATTGATTTTCACCGTGTTACACATCTGCATTTCAACTAAAGCACAAAATCACTTCTTTGTCCTTTGAGAACATTTGGTTTGTTTGACATTGACTTACTGCGCTGAGGTGCGGTGTACGCATCAAATATTCCAGTCACTGTTGCAAGCTATAGAACACATTGCCTTGGCAGACCCACTATTAAAATATTAGCTTCCCACACCACCCCTTTCTTTCCTAGAGCTTAAACTAATTACCCAGGGCTATTGTTCGCTAAACTGCTGCTGCAGCGATTCCCTAGGTGGATCCAAATGCTTTCTCACTGCTCCTCCTTTTCTTAGCAGGCATCGTCAAGGAGACACGAGACAGAATAAAGTAAATGAAAGCAGAGATTGAGGGAAAGCAGATGCCATTTTGTTAGTTAAAGGAAGTACTACTTACTACTTAGACAGTCTGATATACAATAGCATATCAGACAGTCTAAGTAGTAAGTAGTACTTCCTTTAACTGCGACTGTTTTCAGTCTCTAAAGGGAAATGGAATTATTTACTTCTTTTTTTTCTCAGACCTTTCTGTTTTCCTTTATTATGGTTACTTAAAAGCACAAGCTGGAAACTAAGGATGTTTCACTACCACTGAAAATATCAAATTATCATAAGTGACAGCTTTTTACAACCTTTTTTTACAGCTGATTTGGAATGAATACACATTTTTACTGCACAATACCAACTAAATGCGCCAGATTTCTTTTTAGCTGATGAAAAAATAATTTTGGCTACTGTAACCACAAAAACACTCGTGTGAGATCCTACAGGGATGAGTGTGGTTCAGTGATAAGTACCGAGGATGTTCCCCCGCCTCAGTCACCTAACTCCCAAGGGAACCAACGGAGCGGGAAATGTGTTTCGCTTTGCCATAACAGTGACAGCCACCTGAGGAAGAAGACCATGCGCATCAAACCCGAGTTGAGATACTTTAGAAACAGGAGTAACTTAATACATCTGAGATTTTGTTTTAACAGTATTCAAACTTCTCCACTTTTAAAAGTTGCTTGAAACGCTGTCTGGGAACCTTATTCCAGTGTTTGTACCGGAGGCAATCTGCAACAGAGAATGCGATTTAATTAAGGCGAGCATGTTTATTTTTGATTAGATTCTAGCTACATTGTTGAGTGCTGTCGTCGCAAGTCAACATTGTTCAAGCAGTGACATTACCTGAGTGCTCAAAGGCAGTGCAAATACTCTCCTGCGCACGTGCATTTGACTGAATGCAGCCTGTGGCTTTTGCTTTTGACAAGTAGTTCAGACAGATGAGTATTCAAATTCAAAAGAATCCTTATTTTTTCCTTTTTTTTCTACTCCCACCACTTGCCACATTTCTCCGAATGGGAGATGTGTGAAAGATACAGAGAAACCACAGAGGAACTCTTCCAATGAAATATTAATACATATGAAATGAGAGTGAGCATCATGGCTGGATTAATCACACAACTAAATAAGGATGAAGTGTATGTTTTGTTGCTCAGGTTTGACTTGTTTCTTGAGGGCAACACATGAAACCACATGAAATAAACTATGTCACTCATTATGTACTGTAGAAAAAATTCAAATGACTTGGTGTGTGACATACACACACAGACTTTATGTCACAACTTGTAATGACGGATTAACATATGAATCAAGAGGAAATAAGGTCATGGAAGCTTCTCATGAATAATAATATAGACAGAGCTCTGTCAGTTGTTGTTATGCTTTTGGAGTTATGTTAATTTAGAGTTTTATACAGTTACTCCTTACGTCAAGCATCCACAGCACAGGGGTGGAACAGAAAGTTTGGAATCAAGCAGATATCCAACCACTGGCCTGATAGATCAGCATATAAGAAAAATGTTATATGGTTCAATATTGCAGTTATTATTAAAAATATCTGTATATAGAATTTTTTTGTGACTTTTCTAAGACGAAATCTTCTAAAGCCCAACCAATACTTTTTTTTTAACTGATACCAACAAGTTTGTTAGTAATATGTTTTTATCCAATAACAATACACTGGCAAATAAACATACTGTTGTTTTTGTTTTTTAAAGATGTGTACCGATTTATTCAAGTTGATAGACATTTTCTGGTGGGTAAACTGTATCGACCTGGCAGATTTATTTGTTGATGCTAATGTGACAATGGACGACACAATTATTTGTCACCTCTGTTAATCTATTTGAATGTGATGATGAATGATGAATGCTAGCTGCATCCCTACAGAAGTATCAGCTGTTTAATGTCCCAACGGTGATGGAACCAGTGCGCTGAACAAATGTTTGATCCCCGTACCTGCTCTGAATTACTACACAAAGTTGAATACTCGCAAATTCTGCATCGGGAACACTGTCATTATGTCTGAAAGGGAATCGACAATCGTCAATGTGTTGCACCAGTTGTAGTGAGGGCACGTGTTCTTCCTGGGCGTTTATAAAAGGAGAGGAGAAAGGATGTGTCTGCGGGGGGGGGGGGGGGGGGGGGGTGGCATGATGAAAAATAAATTCACTGATATTACAAACATGATGAGAGCTTTAGAAAACCTCTCCCACTGTGTTTGAAGTGAAAGTGAACAACACGGAGCGCCATATTGACACACAAGACATTACACACGAGAAATCGACAGTGTGGTCATTTTGGACATTATCTTTTGCCACCTGCTGTTGCTCCTATTTTATCTTCTTGCTGTCTTTTTCTTCCTTTCTTTCCCCACAACAACTGAATCATGTGACCTGATCAATATCCAATAAGGTTTTGTGATCCTTGCACGGGCAGCAGTCCCATAGGAGAACCATATTGGATGGCTGATAACAGCAAGCTATAAAAGCAGTCGAATCACTCAAATGCCTGCTTTGATTTGGCCCCCGGGAGTTCATTAACCCGCTGTGCAGCTCTTGTGTTCAGCCACGACTGCAGGCAGATTAGCCCTGCTGGATGAATCTTCCTGGGTAGTGATCATACTACAAGGTCTTGAGGCCTGTGTTTTTTTGGAATTAGCAGCAATATAGATGTTTTTATATTATGTTCTTCCCCCCAACTGCTAATTTTGTATCGATAGCAGTGGTATGCATCGGAGTGGAAGGTACAGCAGTAACATTAGCATTAATAACATTACCACTGCGATGGCTCATCTTACACCTATCACAGCACATTTGCAATTGCCTCGATATTTCACCTGAGGCAATGTACTCGACTAATAACATCAGCTCCAAACAGCTTTGGGGCATTCGAGTGGAATCATCTTCGTGACCATTTGTGTTCGCGCTGCAAATGATTATTTTCATCATCAGTTAATATCCTTATCATTTTCTCGATGACTCATTCAACTCTTTTGCAGATAATCACAGAAAATATTTATTGAAAAAACAAGGCCATAATCATTTCTCATGTCTTGCAATGTCTTTGTTTTTTAAAATATATATATAAAAAAATATGATCGCTATCATGCATGAAAAGGAAAGAATCAAAGAAAAATGAATCAAATATTGGCTGTTGAGAAGCTGGAAACAGAAAATGTTTATCTTTTTCATCTATTTTCCTCAGCTTGTAATGTTTTTCTTGGAAAAGCAGTGTCACTGGTGCTAAACTGGTAGCTGAACTGTATGCCTATGCATAACATCCATCTGCTTTTTTTTCTTCTACCATTTATATTTCACTACAAATCTAAATGTAGCAAATGACCCTGGCAGCTTGTATATCAGCACAGATATATTTCTCTGCCTGTTTGTGAAAGTACAATCCTCAACACATTATGTTTTCTATGTCATAAACAATTTTTTCAAGAATCAAATCCAGAAGTCAACTGAATTTAATTTGTGTAGCCGATATTGGCATCAACAAGCTTGACAATCTGTTAAACAAACAGCAACGCAAACTCTCATCCTTGGATCCTAAGTTTGGTCAGGACGAGCAACAAGGAGAGGAGAGGACGGTCACGGCATTAAATAGATGTAGATACAGGACAGGCAGAGATGACTATAATAAAATTACGGAGAAAGTGAAGTGACTGTAAACAAAGTGCAAACATTACTCACAACAGTGAGTAATCATCTGGACCTTTTGCTAATAATATTCTTTTGTTTATTTAAGAATTTGATTTGGATGTAGTGTACGGACACACAATAGATTCGTGGGAGTCAATCAATATGTCATTACCTTTTTCCCAGAAATACCAGTTGTGAAGCTACATAACCATATAAGTATCTGTTCACACACTTTTTTTTCCCATTTGATCAAACACCACACACCAGCAGATGAGTCAGACTATATGAGGGAGAAAAACATCTAAGCAGATATCAAGGGCTGATATTACGGGCTGCGCGAGGCTGCATTGTCTTTTTTCCGAGGTGCCACATGCTGCACAATTGAAAGGAGTGTAATGGCATTGAGCTGCAAGGTCAGAGGCCAGATCTCTTGATTAAGTGAGGAGGGAGAAAACCAAAGACGTGGGAGAGATGGCGAGGACAAAGCCAGAGACACGGCGGAACGAGCGTCGTATGCGCAGAAAATAATGGCTTGCGAGGATGAGATTTTAAAATACCAGGAAGTTTGTCGGTCCATTTTGGCTTACAGCTGAAGAGGATGGAGGGACGCCTCGCAGATGTTTATACAAGATTTCCTGCCAAGTATTCGGAAACACTGTTGGGACAGCACGGAGATGCATGGGTATGTCAGAGCTACACGCGTTGCTTTTTAGCGAATGTCATGAATAACACCTGTCCCTTGCAAAGAGAATGTTTAAAATTTTATCTCCGCATTTCCATGTCTGTTGTTTTGGGCAGAACAATACATCCTGCCCAGTGATCCCTCATGGGTGTGTTGAAGACAGCGTGTGTGCAGCATGACTGTCGATGCACAAATGACACAGACAGGATAACAAATTCTTGAAGCTTGTGGAAAACAGCGTACAATATCATGCACTACATGAGTATGGACTCATCTTTATTAGTATGGCAAGGAGCCGAACAGCATCCTCTCGGCACAGTACTCGGTCGAAGCTGATGCACTCGTGGCAATGGGAAGCATGATGCTTTCACTATGCTGCTGAAATACTATTTGATGTTTTCAGAATTTTTGCTGCAGGCCTTCACACATGTCCTCCTTTTGGTAATAGTATTACATATATATATATTGCATTTTCTTTTACCAGGAAGAATTTTCTGTCATCTTGTTTCAGGCTGTACATGCAACTGTGGTATATTTGGCTGTATGAAAGCATTTAGATGATATACGGGCCAGAGTGAGGCGTGTGGGTGGAGAGGTAAAGGGGTTTGCCAGCCACCTTTATCTGTCCCTGTGTTTGAGTCATAGTGCCGACGAAAGACCCCCTGACTCAGACCTGATGTAGGCTGTCCAGACGCGGAGGGGCTCTCATGAGCCCACACAACGTGTCAACCGGCTGCTGCCGATGCATTTTAATCAGTGCACGCAATTTATCTCCTGGGGCTTCTTTTCGGTTCAAAGTCAAAGAAGGGCCAAACGCACTTGAGGTTAAAGAAATGATCTTTAGACGTGAGGATGAATGGGCACACAGTCTGGGTCAGCGACGGAAATTTCAGTCGGCCTTTTGCTGGTTATGCAAGTTTATGACGAAGTCATTAAAGGGGAAGGGAAGATTAAGGAAAGGATTAAAGGAGCTTCTTTCTTCACCTCCTGTCTGACGCTTATCCTTTATATACCTGTTACCGGCAGCAGTCAGGCGTGATTTAGGGACGCAGTTCTTAAACACCTGCTGCTCCCGGGGCCAAGTCTTTGTTGGCAGGTGTTTCGCACACACTGCTCGCTGTACCCGCGAGCGGCAGCCTGCCTCCCTCACAGCTTCAGGGCCGCTGTCGTGGGCTAATCCCTCTTGGCGTCACTGACGGCAGCGTTGCTTGAATGGTGAATGAAATTGCCAAACCTGATTTGCGCTTTGTGTTGCGTGTACATTGTAACAGCGTATATCTTCACTGTGGTGGGGTCCCAAAAATGAGTGGTTGTTTATGAATTAATCAATGATATACTTGCACACGCGCATAGATAGAAATGCCTACATTTTGCTTATACGACAGGGATTCTGGTCTCTGATGCAGCTATTGATGTTCAATTCAGTGTAGCCAGTGTAGCCAGTGTGAGCTACATGTAATGTTCAGTGTTAGTGTGGTGGAGTATATGTGACGTACACATACTGCATGTGTTGTGCATCGTCGGGCTAAGTGGCTATCAGGGGGCAAATGGTGAAAGAGGTGTTTTCATTATCTAAAAATATTACTAGTTACTGTGAATAATGTGTGCGGTTGTACTGTTCTCGCTGAAGTGGAATATTAATACCTTCTGGGTATTTAAAGCAATTTCCACTTGAAATGATGTCTTAGAAAGCATGTGTCATGTTATAGATAGTATAAATCCACAGGTGGATATCTATGATTTATTTCAACATTGCTCAATTTTATCATTGAGTATAATTTTCCTTCAACAGCGCCATAGACACTTGAACTTGTTAATGCTTTATAGTTTTTTTTTTTTTTGAGGCCATTACTCGAGGGCTACAAAAAAAAATTATTATTATATAATTTTTTTTTTTTTTGGAGAAGGGTTCCTTAACTGTGGTTGTTAAAGTTCTGTGCTGTATGATGTGACAGGTGAATTTGGGATTAAATTCAGACCCTTTTAGGATTAGAATTTGGAAAATGATTTTGTGTCTTTGGAAATTAGTTTGATCGATTTTCAGAACAGTTCTTTTCACTGACACTTATTGACCATCATATGCTGATAATAACCCATCTGCAACACGGTCTCAGTCTGATCGATTGATTCGTGAGGCTCTAATATTTTCCTATCCAAATCTTTAACAAATCAACTATCTTGTGATATGTGCCAGTTTTTGATGAAAATGAACCAAATGTACAACACCTAATTGTACATACAGAAGAGCTGGTGGCGATCTTTCTGCCATCCGACCATATCTGCCTGTAGATTTTTTTTTCATATCGGATAAGTAGTCCAATCTTCCACATCTCTTAGAAAACACATCTGTAATATGTCCTTTGGGCAATTTGCACCTATTTAGACAATTTGCCCTTGTTAATGTCCTGAACGTCCTAGACGTGGAGCCAGAACACAGACTTCTCTCTTGACATCAGTCCGACCTGCTTTTAGTGTCGCTATAAGCACAATAACATCGCCTCAATATCAATATAAAGAGGCATTAATGTTTACGTTGAAGCAGTAGAATGGGAGTGGAGAGTGGGTGTCATTTTAAGTCGGAAAAATACACTGCAATAAGAGTCGTAGTACAGAGCGCACTGCTCTGTAATGGACTGACAAATTGGTAGATTTTTCTTTGGCACTTGTCACTTTCTAAATTGCAATGTAATGACAATGCTCTGTTCCCCTGTATTAGGCCCTCGCATACTGTTGCCATTGTGTTTTTGTCCCCGCACATTTAATTACCAAGTTTTGTTACCTTTTTTACAAGCTCCCTCCCGTCTCCAAAGTTGAGAATGTTTAATAGCTATTAAACTTGGGATTAACTCGCTTCTCCGAGAGGCCTTTCCTGTGGGATGAACGCAATCCGTGACTGCGATGCGGGCCGTCTTGACTCGCTTTCCCAAAGCAAGGGTTATCAGACACAGAAAAGAGCAACTGACTCAATCTACCAAGTTTATCTCCAATTAATGCGGATTAATTGAGCTTTGACTTCGCCCTGCAAGCCAAGCAGAAGAGCAATTTGTGCATGGAAGCCTGTTATTGCTCCAAGGCTGTTGATCCTCTCGCATGTGAAATGCTCCGGGTCCCAAAACCGTTGATCATGTGGTTATGATCATGTCGTTTTTAGTGTGTGTGTGTTAATGAATAATACAGTTTGCCACATTGATTCCAATTTATGAAAATGGTTGTGAAAATACAACAAATACCTACCAGGGTTTTTTTTGGATTTCTTCTCTCTGCCGTGTGAGCGTTAAGAATCAGCAAGGTTGCTGCTGGTGTTTTTCTTTTGTATGTTTTTCTTATTCTAATCATTCCGCCTTCAGAAATACTGCAGTCTTCTCCTCTTAATTATTTGCATTTGGAAAAATTGATTTGGGCTGAGTTGTTTGTTCGTATCCAGGTCACATGGGGAAGCATTCGGTTGCATGAGAAGTCAGATTGACAGTGGTTTATTATAAGGAGTACAGTGTCATTTTGCATGTTGGCACACCTTAAAGCCTCGCTGCCCTTTCCAAAGATCCACTCAATAATGGATCAGGCGAAGAGCATTGCAAGTCTCTTCCCTCTCATTATGATCCCATTTGCCTGCTCACCGATGCTGTTTTGAAGAAGGTGGGCTAATTGCACACTCTGACTCTGAACTCACCTGCAAGTTAATAACATCTTACCTTCAGGGTAGCATCATTATAAGATATAAGCCTCATTAAAATAAAATGATGATTTAATAACTCTCCCTTACAATGACCCTTGCGAGGATGGGCTGTTATTTTTGCAGTTATCTGGGAAATTAAGACTTCAAACGCTCCTTTTCCACGTCCTTTGTTGTTTTCAGGAAGGAAAAAAATAACCATCTCTTGACCACAGACACGTTAAGTACGCAGTGGGAATAATAGGGTTTCTGTAGAGTGCATACATTAACCATGCATATGTCAAAGGGGTGACGTGGTTTTATCTGTACCTTAAACGGATTTGAGGAGTGTAGCGTGCATGCAGGGACCCGGTGATGTAAGGGCAACCATGTCGGATTGCTAATGTACAAAAGAGCCTGATGTATAACTGCAGCGCCAAGTATGTTACACTTTCTCTCCCTGCGTGATTGCATATAATGTTGCTTTTATTATTGCCTTTCCCCCCCCCCCCTTCACACAGCCCCAATCCTTCTGAGGCTTCGCTCCAGCTCAAAGTTAATTCTCCTCCTTTCAATGTGGTTCCTCCTCCAGAGCCATCTTCCAAGTCAAAATATCCAAATTTGACGCTTTGATTATGCTTAAGGGGCGTTGATAATTGCCGGGTAAAGTAAGCAACTGTCTCCCACCATTCACCACGAACGCAGGGAGGCTCTCTTTTTTCCCCTTTGTGAAGAGGAATCACATTATGTTCGATGATCAGTGCCTGGGGGCCACATCAAACACAGTCTGAAAACCTTTCCGGAGGAGATAGAGGCTGGCCAATTTCACAAGTGGATTTTTATTGGTTGATTGCACAATGGCCAAGTCGTTATCTAAATCCTCAAACTACTTGGGCAAAAGTGCCCTGTGAGCATTCAGGGTGTACAAACTTCCCCCTGGGATGAAAGCCAAACTAAAATGTTTACAACCACTAGTTTGCCAGGATTATAGCTTAAGAGACCAAGTGTTAACAGGATGTGGCGGTTACATAGCCGAGCGGTGACATTCGGCACAGTGTCATTGCTGGTGCTGATAAAACCGTATCACGCCAACTTTGATTTTCACTCGAAATGATGGCTTACAAAATCCTTTGAATGAAAAGGTTCCACGCTCTCGCAGCCTGCATTCAAACACAAATTCAAAACATGATTTTAGGAGTGCAAAAAGTACATACAATGTAAGTGTGGTTGTCAAGATACACTCAACAACATGTTTGCATCGGGTCTCAGATTTAAAATCCGTCATCGGCCAAGATGGTCTTTGCTGTCTAACAAGCTGACCTCCTACACAGGGAGGTCATCAATTGAGTGATTTAATTCGTCATTTTGCATAATTTCATTCCCCTTCATAACGGAGCCGTGGGGCTAATTAGCTTGTAAAAAATTTGAAATCAAACATGAGTAGTTGGTGTCCACTCTTCCCAGCAAGGGGAGAGACACTGATGAGTAAACTTACCCATGATTGCCTGATTCAATTTGCACCAATTAAAACAAAATAAGAGTTTCTGGCCGCTGTAACTCCGCGGAGCTTACAGGAAAGCATATGCCTTAGGACCGTGGCTATAGTCTGCATGTGGTGCATCTCAAATCATCATACATATATTCATTTGTACTGTCCTTATTTTTGCATGGATCAATGCACAAATACTCTTGAAATGCAGAAGAACACTGCATAGCATAAACTAAAAGTTGAGACCCTGACTGTGGACTTTCCCGTAAAAGAGAGTTAATGAATAAATACATATAAATGTCAGGCTCATCCTAAAATCACCTCATACTCTGAATTAAACTGCTTAAATTCCCTGACGTCAGGACTTTTCAGTATATCAATTTGTTTTTCTTTAACAATGATGGCATTTACTGTATTGTTTCCTTCTAAGTAACTTAGGTGTGGTACAAAAGAGTAGCTCAAAAAAGACCAATAAATAGTGATTAAATAGAAGGAAAAAAAAGTGTGGGCAAAATGAAAGAGTCAAAGAGAAAGAGAGAAAGAAAGATATACAGATAGAAATTCAGCGACGAGTGAGGGAAGCTATCACTCGAACTTGCCTGCGAAGTGATTCTTATCTGCAATATACAGTACCTCCCCTCTCACCTCTAGATCTCTGCCTGATAAAACCTCTTCATTCACCTACACACTGTGCCAGGAGCACAGCGGTCAAAGCTGCACAAATCCGCATCGGTCGGACCGGAGACGTATAAAAAATCAGCTATGTGTATATTGATGCCAAAGTTGTGGTTGTTTTTTGTTGTTGTTGTTTTTTTTAAACCCACAAAGCATTTTTGAGCATTGAGGAAGACATCCTAGTGGAATCACGGTTCACTGATCTTGGTTGAAGACAGACAACATCCTCACTGATCCCCTGCGCCCCCGGCTATAAGAGAGTGGCATCGTGGGATGGAGGAGCCGCATGTTTTCAGCGCTTGGAAATTAATGTGATGAAGATATAAAACTGTATGCCATTAAAAAAAAGATAGATATTTTCTTGTATACTGCATTTGTCATAGAGCAGGGGGGGATAAATCATAATATCAGGAAAAGTATTACGTAAATTGGAGCTTCATATTGGGCCACTTGTGTACGTATGCACACGATGATGGCATTGCGCAGGCGACCCTCAGCACCCCTGCGAAATGGCTGTTCACTGATTTATGCTGAGTCAGATACCATTAGCTGTTATCATCCCCCTCTCAGGATCCAACCCTGCACACTAATGTGGGTCAGGGGCCACATTATAGAAACACCTTCACTGTGCCGTCTTATTTCACTGTGCATTGCAGGATTCCTGCCGTCACTGGAACTGTCAATGAATGTCACTGGAAATTTCCAGAATATTGAGATTAAATGGAAGGGAGAAAATGTAATGAAAACAAAGGTCAGACATCCTTGCATTTGACTGTACGTACAAGTTCTATAAGTTCTATGTTAGGTTATCACTGGTGCTTCAGTGGATAATATAAATGTTACTGTCGTTAAATGATTAATGGAGTACGATACAGGAAACATGATTGTTCTAATCCACAAATTTATATTTTTTTCATGGAAAATAATAATCTCCAATTATTTTCACAGTATTCTCAAAAAGTACTATAAAAGAGTCGAAGTAGCCTGCAACAACAAAGTAAAAGTACTAGGTAGTACTTTTTTTGTGGAGATATTGTTTTTGTGCTTCAAGTATGTGATTGGTGTAAACACACAGATAAAAAAATGTGAATCTAGAAAAAGAAACGGCTGCCCTTTGATGCTGAAGAACAACTGATAAAAAGCCCACTATATCAGATTTTATCAGAAGGTGCTCTTACCTTGATGTCACATTGTTAACACGGTGCCCGTTGTCCATATTAATCAGAAGTGTTTTCAGAAAAGCAGGCTACAATGCTCAAACGATTTTCTTACATTGTTGAGAGACATTTTTTCTCTCAAGGCCAGAATACCAAGGTGAAAATTAAATGTGTTTTTTTTCCTCTTAACTATCGAATAGTCTATTTCCCAAAATTGACCTTCCTGTGATTTGTCTTGAGATCAAAAAATGACATAGAACATAGGGCATCCGTTTTTGTCAAGGAATTCATGAGGAAATAAGAAAAATAAGCACTGCATCCAGGGGTAAAACACACATAAGACACACGCACACACAAATTTGATTTGGTTTGTAGATGTTGCCCGAGGGCAATCGGCCTAATTCTATGTAGTGTTTGCTTCTGAAAAGGACACACTTCTGCATCTGCTTCTGATGATGTGCGGTACTTTGCATTGTGATTCTCTCACTCAACGGTGCCCAGGTCACATCCCAGGCTCACTCTTACTCTGATTGCACGCTGTTCATTATCCTGATTAGACGCCCCTTTGTAAACCATTGATTCATGTGGTGCTGCAGTCCATGTGGACAGTATTTGTGTGTGCATGAGTTGGTTATAATGTGGAAGAATCTGCAGAAACCCACATGGAGATGCTTGTGTCCATGATTTATGTGAGTCACAATCACATTATTAATGTTTTATTTAACATTTCTATTGCATTTAACTGAGTCATTTAGCAACTTAATTGTACTATTTACTTGGCGCTTCAGGTATTGTTTGCATTTTTCCAGAAAGGTTGCCAAGTCACTTGTTTTCTGTGACTATGTTATATTTTTCACTCAAACTTGGAATTTTGGGTTTACACAAATACGCACATAGATAAAAAACAAAAAACTGAGGAAAATTATGAGTAAAGTCAGACAATAGAACAGTATCTTGTTAGACTAAGAAACTAACCAATCATTCTGTTTCAGCGGAAAAATTATATTGGCCCGGCCCTATAGGCAAATGGCGTGGTGTGACGGATGAAGAAGTGCAGGAGTGTCATCTGGCAATCGGCGTGTTCGCTCAGATGCTGAGCAGGGTGGGGAAGGGTACTGCTTTTAAAGCAGGGAGTAAGGATTTAGCGTTGGCTTTATTTGAAATAAAATGAATTGGAAAGCTGCTAAGCACTTTAAACAAGCCTGTGGCAATGTTTTACTAGTCTGCAGCAATGGAAAGCCAACCATATGGTGCCCATTAACTATGGCAATAAAGCTTTATATTAAACTGGTGAAATGGGAGGGCAAAGACATACATAGGAAAATGAATCAAAATCAGTAACCGGGCAGTTTTCTTGGAAATATTTACATTATTTATTCAAACTTGAAGTCAGTTAGACACAAAACTGCAGAAAATCTAAGCATTACCAATCATCTGATATTTGGATAAATGTAAATATTCGGTGTCTCATTTCTACCACTGCAACTGGTCATTCTTGATTTATTAAGATTGATGTGGTGGCACATTTTCATCTGTAACATTGTTATGAAAACTAAACTTATGAAAACAAATGCTTCCATGTGTGTCGTGCATTGTGTTGATCTTTTTAAAATTGTTTGTGAAGTCTAAAAATTTGATGCTCTCACTAGTTGGTGCTTGGCACTGTGATTCAATTTTTGTTCTTTTTTTTTAGCCATTTGATTTTATATCTCAGGTTTACGTAATGTTTTTTTCTAAATGGGTCTGTTCTCACATTATCTTTGCTCTTTGCACCATAATCTGCGAGCATATTAAGAGCCTGAAGAGAAATCCAAATTTAGCACAGCCCATGACACACCAAATGAGGCAAGGATGGTTTGTAATCTTTGCAACCTGTCACCCAGTCTGTTTGTGGCAAGCAGTGCATTCAGTTCATATATCTGCCCGCATGCATATGTGATAAGTATGCGGATGAAAGAACAGCCTCCATGTACAGATTAAAGATGGCACAGGTTGTGTTTTAATGTAATTTTTTTTGTGTTTGTAAACTTGGTTGTTGCTAGTTCAACTGAGACCTTGGTTCATTCTCTGTTTAGCTGCTAATATTACTCCACAAGCCCCTGCAGTTTGTGTGCTCTGCTGCGTCCCAAAATTCAAAGCACACCTGGCAACAGGAGCTGTTTAGCTCAAACTTTTCGAGTATATTTGGTTGCTGGGACGGATAAAACTGAGATCACATTTCCACCAAAAATGAGCCGTTTCAGGGTGGATTTTGGGACCCAACCAAGACCACCAACTCCAAAAAGACTTTGTTGAAAAGATTTTGTTTTTTTTAGGTTTGTTCCTTGGTTTTGGTCCACACCCGAGTGCTATTACAGTGTTTACACTTGGCTAAATGAATTGCACTAAGAGGGTAAACGAACCAAAAGTGCATGTCTGGAAACAACCTATATCAACCTAATCTGCGTTGAAGGCTCAGATTTGCAGCAAACACAACCAGCGCTCATCCAGTTGACAGTAAAAAGTAACATTAGCCCAGTGGTTCAACTTTTCTGTACTTGAATAAGTAGCTAGATGGATAGAGGATGGCAGGGATGAGACATCTGTGTGCAGCGAGCTCCATCCGATTGTCATGTACTAATAAAAGTGCATGAGGACATTTTTCACAGCAGATTGAGTCCTGCGATGTAATTTACAATAGTAATTTATTTGAAATAAACATTGTCACAAGGTCCGTCCTGAATGTTTAACTTACCTCATTCTTTCTCTTTGTTCTTCTCTTCTCTTGCAGAACCGTGACAGAATGGTCGACTGTATGAGCAAAGTCATGCTGCACACGGCTGTCTCATGCTGGCAACCATTCCTGGGACTGGCCCTTGTGGCTGTCTTTGTGGGTTCAACCCTGGGATGTCCCTCACGCTGCGAGTGTTCAGCGCAGACTAAGGCAGTTGTCTGTCACCGCAAGCGCATGCCCACCATCCCTGATGGGGTCCCAACAGAGACCAGGATCCTGGACCTGAGCAAGAACAAGCTGACAATGATCAACCCTGATGACTTTGTTGCCTTTCCTGGGCTTGAGGAACTTGACCTCAGTGGAAATATTATCAGTTATGTTGAGCCTGGAGCTTTCAACGCCCTGTTTAACATGCACTCACTCAGTCTCAAGAGCAATCGTATCAAGCTGATTCCCCTGGGAGTCTTTTCAGGTTTAACAAATCTCACCCGACTGGATATAAGTGACAACAAGATTGTCATCCTCCTGGATTATATGTTTCAGGACTTGCACAATTTAAAGTTTTTGGAAGTGGGCGACAACGATCTGGTTTACATTTCTCACCGTGCATTCAGTGGACTTTTGAGCCTAGAGATACTAACCTTGGAGAGATGCAACCTTACAGTTGTGCCGACTGAGGCCCTTTCCCACCTGCATAACCTTGTCAGCCTCCATCTGCGTTACCTCGGCATCAACACTTTGCATCCTTACTCATTCAAAAAGTTGTTCAGGCTGCGGCATTTAGAAATTGATAGTTGGCTTTTGCTAGACCATGTCCCAGCCAATACCCTGCATGGCCTCAACCTGACGAAGCTGTTTATAACCAACACCAACTTGTCCTCCTTCCCCTACCAAGCCCTGAAGCATCTGCCCTACCTGACACACCTCAACCTGTCCTACAACCGCATTAAGCACATTGAAGGGGGGATGCTCATGGAGCTTGTTCGGCTGCGAGAGCTGCATCTAGTTGGTGCCCAGTTAACCGCCATTGAACCGTATGCCTTCCAGGGCCTGCGGGGGCTTAAAGTCCTTAATGTCTCTCACAATCGACTGGATACACTGGAGAAGGGTGTTTTTCAGTCCCCTGAGGCTCTGGAGGTCCTTCTGATTGACAACAACCCCTTAGTATGCGACTGTCGTCTCATGTGGATCCTACAGAAAAGGCACTCCATCTTCTTTGGAGATTCGCAACCAGAGTGCAGCACACCTGAAGGTATCCGTGGCAGGCCATTTAAGGAGTTTAAGGAGACTCTTCTGTCTTATTACGTGACATGCACCAAGCCAAAAATTCGTGAGAATAAAACACAAACGATCACTGTGGATGAAGGCCAGCAGGCACTGTTACGCTGCAGCGCTGAGGGGACACCGCGACCCATTGTGTCCTGGCTGTCCCCACGGCGCCGGTTTCTGACAAGTAGGAGCCATGGTCGAGTGACGGTCCACAACAATGGTACACTGGAGATCAAGTCAGCTGAGATACAAGACAGCGGAGTGTACCTGTGCCTTGCATCAAACACTGCCGGGAATGACACCCTGATGACGTCATTGGCAGTGAAAAGTTTGGGATCACTGTACGCTAACAGGACCCAATACTACACAGATCCCAGCAACACCACTGCCAATGGGACGGCCGGAGTGACCATCGGTTTGGACCTAAAGACTATTCTAGTGTCAACAGCTATGGGTTGTTTTACATTCCTGGGAGTTGTCTTGTTTTGTTTCCTGCTCCTTTTTGTTTGGAGCAGAGGAAAAGGAAAACATAAAAACAACATAGACGTTGAATATGTGCCTCGGTCAAAGTCAAATGGCACCAATATTGACTCAGCAGAAGGACAAGCTGGTCCTCGTCGTTTTAATATGAAAATGATGTGATTAATTTTGTAGATGCAAGATTCTGGATTGTGGAAATGCCCAAGGTACAATGTATTTTTTTGCAAATAGGACTTCTGATCTTCCCAATGCTGCAGGAAGAGTGACAGTGAAAAGTTTGGAGGCATCAGAAGAAGATGAGCAGTATCTTAAATCACTGGATCTTGACAAAAATGCTTGGATTCTGTGTTTCACATACCGAAATGTATGGTTGGACATCCTGTTAAAGAATTGACAGTGGACATCTTAAACATGGATGAGGATTGGAAGCTGTTGCCACCAAGAGGACCTTAAGGTAGTAGGTGTCACCTATCAGCTTTTTGAAGTTTATATGCCCAAAAAGAACCCTTCTGTTTTGGGATTGATCTACAGACTCTGCTGAACCATGTACAGTACAAATTTGTATCTGAGCTATTAACCTACTTTGTTTAGTCTTGCGCCATGCTTATTCACTGAACAAATCAATGAAACAGACCATAATTTCCTATGTTCAATACTTTGCATATGTGTACCTAATGCTTCATTTTGTACATGTATGTACAAATCCATTCAAAAGAACTATTCATAGCAATATTCATGGGATGCATTAGCCAAAATTGATATAACCCCACGTGTTCAGCAAGAACATTCTTCAGACTTTTGAAGTTTCCATGGATTCAGGAAGGGCTTCTATGGGTGATTATCTGTCCCTGCTACCCCAATTGACCCCTAGATATGAATACATATATATTATTTATCAATGAAAATAGGAGAAATAATATTTATGAAAAATGTTGAGTATTTTTAAAAATCAGTCCCCAAACACCTTACAGGATCTAACATAAAAATGACTCAGTATTGGTCAAAGTTCCTACACAAACCACATTTTGTCCTATTTTTGTCTCTTTTTTATTCTTTAACCGTACCTTTGCTGGTTGGCAAACTACATGTGTCAATTTTACTACAGTGACATTTGCATCATTTTCCCCAGTAGGAAATTTGGACTCTGTTGTGGTAGTTTCCCATTTTGTTGTTGAATCATTTAGATTGTGAAAACTTCAAAAGTAAAAGTGAAAAACTGTATGTGAAATAAATGAAGATGTATTTGTACCAATGAGTCAGATATAAATGTTATTACATAATGGAATATCTTTTTCTCTTTAGCCTCACTTATCTCATCATAGTCGTCTGAGGAGAAGGACGTCTCAGCTATTACATTTCAATTCACTGACCATGAAAATACTAAGTGTTGGTATCATAATTTACAGACCGATTAAATGTGATAGTTACTAAAATGTATTAGTTATTACAGAATTTCTTTTTTTATCCTGTAACCAATTTATTGTTGAAAGAGTAGTTCCAATTTCAACTAACCAAGATTGTCTTTGGTTGACTAAAGCCCCTCTACTTCCCTTTTTTTTTTCTCGACTGAGTAGAAAGCTCCTGCTCATATTATCACTTTGCTTCTGTCTTATTGGATGACAGTACTCAGCTTATCAGCTGTGGCTGAGGTAAAGTCTGTCGTCCACCGAGCAGAAGGTTGGCGGTTGAATCCCAGCATCCCTTAGTCCACATGCCGATGTGTCCTTGGGCAAGACACTTAACCCTAAATTGCCTCTACCTGCTCCTCCGGCAGTTTATGAATATGTACGAATGTGATAGAAATAGCAGCGCTGTATGATTGTGTGTGTTAATGGGTGAATGTGACTTGTACTGTAAAGCGCTTTGAGTGGTCAATAAGACAAGAAAAGTGCAATATAAATAAAGTCAATTTACCTGCAGCTGAGCTGAAAAGCTGTGACGTCATGTGACAGGACTCAGGACATTGTGCCAGTTCAAACAAACTCAACGGATGATGTCCTCGGTATTTCAGGTTACTGCAGCCTCTTCACACACTACCCTCTTCGTAGCATTGTCAAACCTTACTCTCGATGTTGCACTATAGCACCAGCATCTCGGACCAGAAAAAAGGCGGCCAAGGTGTTGCCTTTACAGTCTATGGGGCTTGCGAGGCCCAACGAAAGCAGACCCTAAACACACAACCAGAAGCACAGCTGAAAAGAAGTTACAAGCTATCGTGCAGACTGGTAGGGGTTGTGCTCCTGTCAGTGTCTGAGCCTCAGAGGGAATGTGAATGTAGACTAATGTAGACCCTCATTACCTGAACTGTGAACCAACTGAATTGTAATGTATTTAAATTGCAGCATATAAACTGCCATTCAACTCCTGATCTCTATGATATGATCCAAATATGTGCTTTAGAAGTGGTGTACATTTAGAAATACTTTAGTGAGGATCAGAAACTATTAGTTTCCTTTTTTTATATTCGAAAGCATGTCTCTCTTGCTGTCCCTCATTTGCGCCATCTCATTAGGAGCCACAGAGTGCGTTTGGTTTCTGAGCCTGCAGTCCCCTGGGCTGCTCCAGAAATCAGAGCACCAAATGGCACAGCTTCTCCAAAAATACAAAAGAAACAAGGTTAACTTTGTAGGCCAGTGATGGCCACGACCAGATCGTTCATGCAGTCAAATTACATGACGAATGTTTCCCTCGCCGCTCCTGTGAGCGTGATTTGTTGTTCCTGTACAAATGAGGCCTCTAAAGTAGAACTCTCTTCTGGTTTAATGAGGGTCTGCCAGTGTGACATTCATATGCACAGGGTCCATATATTGCTTGTCCTAAATAGCACTCAAGTAATTATTCTGCCCATCATGTGCTTTGACTTCTTAAGAAATGTAGATGTCAGCCTTTCATTTTTATATGAGATATACAATTGGCATCCATGTCTATAGCACAATTACCAATGACAAGTAATGTGGAATTTTATAGAAATTGCAAAGTCACCCACATGCTGCTCCAGTAGCCCAGATGTGTTTCACAGGAACCTCACAGCTGGAATAGACCGACATTATCCTGGATACCGAGGTACGTATGTACAAAACTTTAAAATGTGTGTTTCCATGGTGATATGCAGACTTCTTTGTATGTTTTAACAACATTTCCATTGAACCGGTGCATTTGGATTGCATCTGAAAAGCTGTTAGCGCTGTGTGGCTGTTTTGTCCCCCTCTTATCAGTTATTTACTGATCTGACTCCTTTTATTTTCAGGGTAATTAGTGAGGATAATTTTCCAAACCAGATGGGAGTCTCTCAGCCTAAAAAGCCTTAATGCAATTTCTGTTAAAATAGATAGAGCTCTTGGCTCACACTCTGCAGGAAAGATTCCGAACGCTGATGTATATACACAGACCAGCCATAACATAAAACCAGTGACCAGACATGTTTAATGTAATATTAATTAATTAATAGTATTGTGGAATGTTTTGATGTTGGTAGACAGACAGACATACAGAAAGATAGATAGATGCATATATGGATGGATGGATGGATGGTTTGATACAGAGATCCTGTGTGTACATGAGAGAAATTTCCATTTGTCTTGATCATTGGACATGTGAAATTTTTGCTTTATTTATTAAATGTTAATGATGTCTTGTCAATATTCAGAGAATTACCATCTACTCATTCGCACACACACACACACACACACACACACACACACCCACACACCAACCTTCCCACTACAAAATTACATGAATATGGTAGACTGGCTAGAAATGAATGAATATCTGCAAAAAATAACTCCCAGGAATAGTAAAACTCTCCACATTTGTGCACCGAAATCCCTGTAGTTTTTAAATTAGGCACCACATGTTTGATAGATATCCAAGCCCCACAGGCCGAGCAGCCAATGCAACACATACAGTAAAAGATCACATAGACCTGCAACTCAAGTGAGAAACAGAGAGCCCGGAAAACGGGAGAATGTGGCTGGCTGTAGCCGAAGTGTGGGGCAGATGTTAGCCGGCAGGTTTTGGCTGTGTGTGCTTTCATTAGGTTCAGCTTTCATACACTCCCCGGTGACGGGCCGGGCTGCCAAATGAGCTCCCATGTGAGCCGACTCCGGCTCCAAACCGGCATCCAAAAACTGTGGCTGGCTGCAAACGAGGAAGACGCGCGTGCTGCAATGCATCTTCAACGAAACACTCGTTCACGCATTCAGCAACAGGAAATGAAACATGTTCTTCTAAAAAGGGCACCACGCAATGCATAAATCCCTTAGCGTGTGCAAAGAAGCGTACTGTACGCATAACACCGCCTCCTTCGCATGACGTCGTTGTTGACGCATGCGAAGGTGCGTCTTCGTTCGTCTCTGGTCCCAAAACAAAGGCAGATTTATGGGATTGGAAAGAGACGTATTCCCTTTCATTTTATTTCCAAACCTCTCCCACTCTGCAAGGCGGCAGTGAAAAACGCCTCCTAGGATAGTGGAGGGGCAAACGTTATTTGCAACAAAAAACCCTCCGCAATTCACACTGAATGTTCGACTGTAATCCAGCAGTCGATATTTCTCTGTGAGCATGTTGCTGCATTCTGTAATTATGTTTTTGCCCTCTCTGGGAAGCACAGTCACGAAGGAAGAAATGGGAGGAGGGAGCATTGAATGCTTTGCCTATCTAATTCTTTAATGATGAATGGACCCATAAGTGGGAGCAAAGAGACGAATGCAAAGTTTTACATTCCTCCCCTCGAGAAGTGAAAGCAATATTTACTCTCCCTGAATCAAAAAGAATTATTTATTCTGCTTATTCTGGTGAAGTGGCAACACCGTCCCCAAGTTTAATAGCAAGGAGAACATTGTGATGATTTATTAAACACACACTTAACAAAACCTAAAAGTCTCAGGTGAAGCCTGAAGTAGAACAGTTGAGATCACATTTGGAGCGGGGGCAGGGGTCTCTCAGGTGTGAGTGGAACTCTCTCATTCAGCCCTCGAGAAACAGTCTCTTGCATTCGTTTCAGAAAGTGCTTAAATGTCACGTGAGCGTTTATCTGCAGAGGCCTTTCAGAGGACGGTACAGTTGTAGATAATTGGTCTTGCTTTAGTTCTTACGCTGTGAGCCAGTCCACCTGAGAGGCCTATCGTGCTCTGAATACCTGCGCTCTGATTTAATTAGAACATGGAATCTGCCAGACACTCTCCGAGGAGCTGAGGTAATTAAAAAAAAAAAAAAAAAAAACAACCTTAAAAATTCCATGCTCATGTTTTATCATATCACACAAGATGATATTCTCAAGTCTCAGGAACACCACACCGAGTAAATTTGAAATCAAGACAAGTATTTGTCACATGAAGGAAAGGTAGTCTATCCGGTTACAACCCACTTACTTGCTTTTGTTACGAAGAATGTTCACCTCATATTCAGGCCAAAGCCATAAGATGAAGCTAATGAGCCCCTCTGCTGAATGGATGACATGTCTGTGCCCAGGACATTAAATGTATAAATATGCATGCAAAATAACTGTAAAATCCATATTATTACTAAGCAAAGTGTCGTGCACCTTCATTCACTTGCAAAATTGAGATATAGAATGGAAAACAAAAATATTTAACACTGAAAAATGGCGTTTGTTACGTGTACCCGCTCTCTAACACTACACCTTACCATGAAGTATAATGACACAATTCTTCAAATGTCTTTCTTTTTTTGGTGCATTTTGTCTGGATGTATATATCACATCCATGCTTTAAATGAATAATTTTCATAAGAAATCCATAATGCTGTTTTTGGTTTTCACTGAGTTTTGTGACCAGGACACGTACCCGTCTCTGAAACACTTAGAACATTCCACAAGTCAACAGGAAATGAAATCGTCTGAAAGCAAATATATTGATATGGATTAAAAAAAAAAATTCAAAGTCATCACACTGTAAGGAAATCAGTGCTTATAGATAGCTGTCACCTGATCTTAAAAATAAGGGGGGTGGGGCAGTTCATGAATATACACAAAATTAATGAGTTTGGTGAGCAAAGACAAACACTGCACATGTACACTACACACACACACACACACACACACACACACACACACGTAGCTGTTGCTGTTGAAAAACAACAAAGAGGAGGACATTTAAACACAACACTGAAATGAAATCATTAACCATTGACAGAAAATTGAAAATTCCCACTCAAAGCGGCGAGCGTGTCCTTATTCCAGAGGAAGACGACCTCACTCGGATCACGTCAGGTGAAGAAAAATGTAGGTGTTTGATTCGGCACGCCTCAGTCTGAATCCCTTTTCAATGCTTTGGATCCAAGTGTCTCCGCGAGCCTGAGCGCCACCCTGACATTTTTCTCCCCCTGTCGTTCTCCCGCTCACATCTCTTCCCCTCCGTAAACCCATTCTACTTACTCTCCGTCACACACTGCACACTGTCGAGCTCCGACTCCCCACCGTGCTACTTCCCTCAGTGGATGTTGCCACACTGTGCGGCTGCTTTGTCCTCGCCGAGCAGATGCCAGACCATTAGCGTCTCTCCAACCTTGAAGAATCCGCCGCCAATCTGCGGCGAAGCGCGCAGTTAAAACCAAACAGAGATTCTCCGAGACATCACGACCACATTCTGGTAGCCTTGGAGAAACTCTGCCTACCACGCGCACAGGTCACCAACACCTTTAATCTTAAGCACTCACACTACGGCCTCCTTGACCGAGCGTGGTCAGCGGTTTGCCCTCCCTTCCACTTTTGTCACAGCATACTTCCAATAGATGCCCTGGGATGTCATGAAATCACTGCTCACTGCCCGTAGCTTGGCTGCTAAAATGGATTCTGGTAATGTGATATAATCAGTGAACCGTTATCACTGCCCCAGCATCATTCCGACTGTACTACGTGGTATTGTGACTGAAAACTCACATTCTCGTATCTCTTTATTAGTATTAATAGTCACTTTCCAATATAATAGTTGATATCTGTGAGGAGAAGTTAACAAGTCCTCATTTCAACATGCCATTGATAGTCAAAATTGCATCACACATATGTAGGCGATCCTTTTGTCCAAAACATCTTACAAAGACGGGGAACAAAAGCTACACTCAGTTTTGAAGGAGATAAGATGATGGCATGGTGTGTGGGAGCTGTAAATGATGGGTTGCAGCCCGCAGCGAGAGAGAGCGGGGCAGTAACTCTGCCGTTCTGACCTCAGCCGGGAGTTCATTCAACCACTGTGGGGCCTGAACAGAGAAGAGCCTTGACCGAGATGAGTGATCACAGCGCGGGCTGAGTGACGGGGACGCAATCATCCAGAGGCAGAGGAGCACAGTGGCTCAGTGGAGTTTCGGAGGTGGGATGGAGCACTTGGAGCATTGCCTGGCTTAGGCCTATAACAAAGTTTGGAGATGCCCGTGTAAAATTGGGATTGCCACTAAAAACTGTCGTAGCAAATGTGTTGGCTCTAATACGCAACAGCAGCACTGTATTGTAACGTAGGGGGGAGATGACACGCCCCAGTATGAGTCGCTGAGCGAGTGAGGAAGGAGCCAAGTCTCCAGAGGCCATATACCCACATATATACTGGTAATTGGAGAAAAAAATTATTGTACAGGAAGAGGCTAATGCTGCTGTGTTCAGCGGTGAATAACTGCTCGTTGCAGTGGGTGAGCTCTCGGTTAGAGCTGACCCCGCTCCTCCAAATGTGGTTTCTTCTGGGTACAAAAAGTCCAAATGGCGCTGGTCAAACTGCCAAACTTTTCTTCTTCCAGCCGTGGCCCAGATCACTCAGGACACATTCACCAACATTAGGGCAGCTGTTGTTTCACCTTGTTTTAAAGCTAAAAACTCTGCAGAATGTTGAGTGGGTGAACAGAATATTACACCACAGCACCACTGTTTGCTCCCTGACTCCTTCTGACTCCTTTTTTTTTTTTTTTTATGACCATGACCATACGCGAAACATCTTTGTACCAAAACCACCAGCAAACCGCGTCGAATCAGAAAAACGCTTATATGTTGCGTTGTCGTTGAGGGCGGTTGCATCGTCAACGCAATTTTTGAGAATTTGTTGGCTGTTCCCGCCTCTGCAGGCTCCGTTATTACCTCTGCCTGAGATCCAAGATGGTTCAGGTTTACAGTGCAGATTATCCAGCAGCGCTTGCTGCCCACCATCAATTTCCAGATGATTACTGTCGGGGACTTTAATCCCTGACTTCCAGCACTTTAGAGCCTCAGACAGAATTCTACAGAGCTGTTTGCAAAAAAGGAAAGATCTACAGAGGTTCACAATCTTTTCGCCCCAAAGGTAGAATATGAACGACACGGCCATTTATATTTGAAAAGCGGTTTTTGGTCCTATATTTCATCAGCACTGTGATTCGGTGTGAAGAAGAACATTAGATTCACAAACAGTCGGGTTATTTTCTGTGGCACTTGGAATTGAATTGGCGTGTCCGAGTTTGACTTTTGGGATCTGACAAAAGATCCTCAGCTGTAGTGCATTTAATCTAAAATAAACCAAGTTCATTTTACATAAGAATATCTTCCAATATTTCTTCATATCCTTTAGAATCAGCACTTACTTGTTTTTTCTTCTTGATGCAGCAGTTTTAGTTACTATGGAGCGTAGATGATAACCTGGGGCTATTAAATGTGCACACACACACACACACACACACACACACCGGTAGCGTCAGCTGGGGAACCAAAGTTTTTCTCTCTCTCTCCCCCTCTCTAACGCACAAACACGGGGACACACCGCGGGGAGATTGCCAACGGAAGTGGCTCAGAGGATTCACGAGCAAACAACAGAATAAAACCAACAACACAGACAAAAACAACATCCATTGCCACGTGTGTTTGCCGTTAAGATTAGCAAAGAATTGCCCAGTAACTGTCTATCTAAAGGGGGAAAAAAAGCTACAAGGTGACAGGCTGGGTGTTCATACAAAAGTATGTATTTAATATTCAATGGAGAAGGTCAATCTTGTTAGGAAAGCTGGGGCAGGTCCTTTTTGACATGGAGGACAAGTGGTGCATATAAAATAGTAAGTATATTACATAACGTGTCTGTGATTGCAAAAATGAGAGTTGTTGCTATAGGCTACGTCAGACACACAGTGTGATTTTAGTGCAGAAGATGCTGTGGAACTTGCAGTTGAGGCCAATTCGGATCAGCAATCAGGCTCGTTGACAAAAGCGTCCGCTGTAGGAAGGAGTAGACGCGCGGTGCGCCGGGGCGGCGGCATATATCCAGCTCGCCGACAGATGAATGAGACTGAAGGTTCCGACTGTGTCAAATAAACCAGAGTTTCTGCTGACATTTTGAAGTGATTGCGCGGAGAACGAGCTGACCCCCGCCGGCGCGGCGGAGAGATAAGAGATTTACAGCGCACGGAGGCCTCGGGCAGCGGCACACGTGGCTCTCTGCCCCACGTAAAATGAATTCGACACCGGGGAAGAGTGGCGCCGTTTTATCCAAGTTGTTTCATCTCCTGCCTATTCCTGATTCCGGTGGCACGTCAGGAGCTCCTTATTTTAGTCTGTGGGATGAAGCCATTGTGTGAAAAGGCCACCGCGGTTTTTCCGGGCAACGGGAAAAGACACAATCCTCGGCAAGAGAAGATCAAAGCCCACACCTCTGGGTTTTGTTACATATCGAGTTAACTTCCAACGCTTCCTGCGATACGTCTCCCCTCCCTCAGCTCTGGGCAAGAGAGTGAATTAAACTCGACTCGTGCCCTCATGCGCAATCCGTCTTCATCTGTGAACGCGGCAGGGCCAGTCGTCGCTACACCGCGAGCTGAAACCAAGGGACGCAGCTTGCTCCGCGGCTCGTCGGGCCACCGGGGCCGTCGCTTAGTCCTCAAGGTCTCTGAAAACATCCCCTCGGTTTCGAGTGATTTGTCGCGCTGGTAGAGGAGGAGAGAGCAAAGCCAAAAAACCAAGATGTGCGCCACGTTGCTACGTGATGCATCATGACCCCCAAGGTCGGATTGCTCCGTATGAATTATACAGTCGCACAGCTCTTTCTCTTCATATACAGTACGTGATTGATTTACAGTAGCTCGCCGTACGTGCAGGAGGACGCGGAGACAGAGATGTTGCATGTCAAGCGCAAAGATAAATGACAGTCCGCCCCGAGATTCATAACGTTGTGAAGGACACGAACGCGACATTTGGCACGGACGACATTCGGCGACATTTGTCGCAAAGCAGAAGCTTTTGAATCTCCACTTAACATACAATCAAATCATGTTTCCCACTGCACTTCCTGATGTAAAGCTGCCGCCCCAACAGCTTCATTAACGTTATCTCAGGGTGCGTCACATCTGTTCAACAGCGTTCAGCTGGGAATTGTCTTCCCCAGTCTCTCCGGGGACTATATTAATGATTTCTTTTTCTTCCTTTTTTTTCTTCCTTTTACTGTAATTGATATATGGCGCAAAACTGTTTACACTGTTATTAGCTGTAAACAAACATTCAATTAGTCCACAAACACAAACTCAATGTCAACGTATCAGCTGCATCACTTAGAACGTCAATATGGCGTTCTGCAAATGATGACAGGGATACTGAGGACTCGGGAGCAGGGCAATAAAAGAGAAATCACTGAACTAGATTCCACTGTGCATACAATCTGATAGTGACGGATTGACATGCAAAGGGATTTGACCACGAAATGTCTTTAGATCTGAGGGTGATTCCAGATCTTGCCACTTCCTGTGAGCTGAAGTTCTGAAGACTTAACAACTTAGACAGTAACAATTGTGGCATACCTTGTTTCCTTTAAAGTGCTGTGACCAGTCTCTTTGTGCTGCTGACAAACAATATGTGGGCGCAGAACCTTTGCGCGAACATCAGGTTAATTCTGTTTCTTAGAGGAAATCATTAAAAAAACAAAAAAAAGAACAATTGTTAACCATGTCCCTCTTGAAATGTGGCCTTTCTTTTTTCCTTTAAAACAATCCTCAATAAAATAAAACGGACACAGCTTTTTAAAGCCATTTCCAACTCAAAGCTTCAAGGGGTGAAGTCGCCCTTTATTTCCCTCAGTCCCTGCCTCCTTCAACCCTCCGCCGTTTTTTGCTTGGTCAGTGTTGCGGCACCTCATTTTGCAGTAAAGAACTGGAGAGCTATAATGTGCTTTTAAGCACTTTTTGAAGTCGCTCCAAATTCTTGGCTTGTGCTCAAACAAGTCTCTTTAATTAGCAACTAAAATATCAGAAACGGTCTCATGCCAGTAACACACAGAGACATTTAAAGTTTATCATAAACTGAGACACATTTGAACTGACGTGCTGCTGTACATACACTGTGCATATAGTTTGTATTGGAACAGTTTTCTGTTCTAGGTCCTCACTCTAGTAAAAGTAGCTGATCGAGGTGGAGCTAGTTTTACTACTTAAAATCCTCTTTGTTTTATTTTGAATAAAACCACTCGACACGTTGAGACGTAGTGATTTCTCCTTGGAAAGCTGCAAACAATGCGATTTTAAGCCAATACACTGTAAAATGTTTAATGTAAAGAGATTCCAGGCAATGCAGCGTGACCGCAGACAGTTTGTCACTGAGGGCTTTTTACAACATTTCGTTTTTTCATGTGAACCCATATGAAGACATTTTTTTCCTGTGTAAAAGAGTACTCAAAAGTACTCATCCTTTGAGCACAGTACTTGAGTAAATGTACTTCGTTACTCTTGACGGATTGTCGCCGGTCCGTCACGGGGGTAACGCACAGCGACAGGTAAGCACATTCGCGCCTACACGGCAATTTGTGTGTCTCCATTTCACTTAACCCGCATGTCAATGGTCTGTGGGAGGAAACCCACGCGGACACGGGGGAGAACATGAAACCTTGTGGCGGTGAGGTGACAGCGCTAACCAACGAGCGCCGGCGCCACACTGACATTTCACCTGAACAGCTGCACTTAGAAGCAAATGTATCTCCCCCCCCCCCCCACACACACACACACACACACTCCCACTTTCCCCCCTACGCCATTTCAGTGTCAAACTGCTGGATGGGCCCATTTGTCTCCTGGGTGTGATCCTTATTTTGCGGTGGAACAACACGCAATTTCTCTCAGTTTTCACACCGAGCGTTTATTTGCATTTTAACACATCAGGGCTCATTCCACCGAATTGCCTGCATCCAGGCTGTCAAAGCATCACAAGAATAAAAGCCCGCATCATGCCGCAATCTGAGGTCATGCGTACTTTCTTCTGACTCTAAAATGAGTGTCTAACCCTCATCTGAATTTCCCATACATTTGTGCGAGGAATTCATAAATGCATGGACTTTCTCCAAGTCCTGAATACCATTTTTGTCAGCAGGTTGACGCCAGACGGAGAAGAAGAACTGCAGGCTCACGTACATGTGCAGGATAAACCGCTCGGTATGAAAAGCCCTAACAGGAGGAATGAGAATATGATAACATCATTTTGTTCGCCGGGAGATGGATAATAAAAGCATTAGTTATTATGATTTTAATTAAACCAGACAACCTAACTATTTTTTTTACAGCAAAGTTCTGTGACACTCAACATGTAATATTTGGTAATTTAGACGCACTGCTGTATTCTTGTGCTGCCGACCACTGTTATAACTTAAGTCTGCTCAGTAGTTTTCCTCATGGCCAGAGCTTTTGATGCCTAAAGTACATTTATATGATTTATTATGAGCCGGAGCGCTTGCTTTTGGTTTTTACCTTCAAACAAACTAAACTTTTTTTTTCTTTCTTTCATAAACCACCTTCGTACGCTTCAAACAAAAAGACCTTGATCTGTTTTCTCAGAAAGCGGGTGGTGTGTGCAGGGAGACGTTTTTTTTGCAACTCCTGAAAGTCCTATTCTTTTCTTTTCTTTCTTTCTTTACACAGCCACTTTCATCACTTGTACAAGCAAATGCAACATCACAAATGCATCTCGGGGGAGAGAGAGAGTGTGTGTGTGTGTGTGTGTGTGTGTGTGTTATCACCATTTGTGGAATTGTTGTCTTGCCAGGAAACATTACTTACGTTCCCATCCACCCATTATCTATACACCATTTATCCTTTGAGGTTCACGGGGGAGATTGGGCGAGCGGCGGGGGAACACTCTCTGGACAGTGCAATTTAGAGTCTGCAGTTTATCTGCATGTGGTCGGAGGGAGGGAGCTGGAGTACCTGGAGAAAAAACCCCTGGAGAAAGAACACGCACACTCCACACAGAGAGGCGGGACCGGGGTTCGAACCAAGAAACGTCTTGCCGTGGGGCAACAGTGCCCCACCATGCAGTGGCCGTCTGGTACAGCAAATAAAAAAAAGGAGCACAATTTCGTCCAAATTGCATTTTCTATTAGCGCAATATTTTGGTGAACTGATGGTAAGATGATGACATTTTACCGAGTTAATTCGCAGGTTGATATATTTAAGTAAATGTGTGTTTTGTCATCCATCCATCCATCATCTACCGCTTTATCCGTTTAAGGGTCGCGGGGCGGCTGGACCCTAGAACCTCCTCGCTGTGAGGCGAACGTGCTGACCACTACGCCACCGTGCAGCCTGTGTGTTTTCAAGAACTGAACAATGGAATATTAATGAAATAAAAAAATGTTATCCTCACAGTGATTTCTTTCCAAGTGCGCTTTTACGCACGTGTAATAGAACGGATGAAAACCGCTTGAGTCACAGGGAGCCGAGAGTGCGGAAAGCTCACAGTTCGCTCTGTGCCTGCGTTGCCTTTGATTTCTCGTGAATGCGACAAAGGAGTGAACAAGTTCTATGTACATTTAAGAGAAACGAACTGCGTCGCGGATAATTGGAGCCCGCTGGGGAAAGTAACAAAGAAAGCGTTCCCCTTTCATCTAAAGCCGCGAGTGTTGGATTAAATTCTTGTGCCACGTGAATTCAAACCCGCAAACAATTAAAGTGACATGATAGATTTTAAAAGGCTTTAAGGGGACACGTCTGACCACCAGTGTTTGAACATTTCTGAAGCATATTGATCTCAAAGTAATATTTATTGACCGCAGGAGAAAATGATGACAAGATTTCATCGTAAGTGGCTTATTACCACCTCACCTGTGGTTAATGAGCTGGCGCCTGAACGCTCACCCGCTCTCCTGCACACTATTGTTTGCCCCTGCAAGTAGTTTCATATTCATAAATCATTTAACTTTAAGCCCAAACTCATGCGTCCTGCTCCTTTTGTGTATATGAACTTTGCGCCGGTTCATCCCCCTATTTTCCATATTTTACTTTAGGACGTGATTTGTATTCTCTTGTCAGTGGGCACCGACAACAACAACTCCTCTCTTCAATAATTGGGGAACTCACAAGAGACGAGACAAAAACACAACAATTTCTATAATGAATGCAAACAACTGCATGTTTTCAACGAGTCGCCCAAATTAGGTGGGGAAAGGGCATTTTCTGTAATTGCTCGCCTTCTGCAAAGACATTTTCCGACCTGACAACCACATCAGCGGGACAATGTCCTTCTTCACCGTCCTGACGCATTTACAATTTGACTGCTTGTAGGAAACAGGAAGCAAACTGCTGTCTCATGTCAAAGTCTAGTGTTTTTTTTTGTTTTTTTCATCTACCCACACCTCTTGCCCTTTTCTATCAACCTATCGTATCACAAACGATAGGTGGATTCTATCGTTTGTGATACAAAGGGCAACATTCGATGGGTACACCTCTCACCCCAGTCACAGGCTGTTTGCCCTCCTCCCCTCTGGGAGGCGCTACAGGAAACTCTGTTCCAGGTCCAGTAGTTTCAGGAACTTGAAAAGTGGAATCAGACTTTTGGACCCCACTGTATCTCACCTATATATACATATTAATATCCAGATGTTTATTATGTATATAATGTCTACTCCTTCCATTATTCCTTCTTACACCTACATGACATATTAACACTCACATCTTGTACCCGCAGCTGTCAACTGCAGCTGCTGCGCATGCATCCAATATTTTTCTGTATTGATTTCATCCTGTTCATACACTTAATACTATGTTCATATTACCTCTATTTCTTCAGTGTATTCATATATACCCTCACTGATATTTGTAGATCCATATACACATGCACATCACCCTAACGAGCTGAACTACATTTTGTTGTCACTGTACCTTATGAAATGACAATAAGAATGTAATATTATCTAATTATAATCTAATCTAATCTGATAAAAGGCCTGGAAATAAACTATCCAACTGCACCAGCTCAGCAGTGAATATTTGTGCAGCAGGTTTTCACAAAGCCCAAAACATTAATGCACAGACGCTCTGAGCGTTTCCTCTTCAAATTGCCTGCTCTAGTAAATTTATATCTCACGTTGAATATTTAGACGGCCGCCCTCTCGGCTAAATGCAAAGGCCTTGATGTTTAATAGTACAATTGTGCGCGCTTACAGGTTGTAAGCGCGCTGAGCATTGAGGCAGAGCACTCCGCTGTAATATTCAACAAGACTGGCGCACGGCGAGGTGATTCACGAGGAGCCGTTAAATTCATCCATGTCAAGTTGCCCACCCAGAGCTGTAAAACCGAGCGATGTTATCCATGGGTTTTTATCAGGGCAGGGCAGTTCATTCAGTAAAGGGGGGATAAATAATGAGATCAGACGCCTTTTAAAATGAGTTTCCCCCCATATTTCAATGAAGTGGTTTGACCCAAGGATTTACGGGAACATGTGCTATTTTAAGGGCGCAGATTTGTTAAGGGAAATAACGTCTGCCAGGATTGTTTTGAGGTTTCGACTGGATCCTACATAATCTGCACCTGCATCCAACCCACTAAGCATTTGCCTCTAGAAGACATTTATTCAACACTGTGTGTGTGTGTGTGTGTGTGTTTGTGTGTTCCGGGGCGTGTGTCTGTAAAATAATCACTGCCAAGTTCGAACACTGAATCTACAGAATGTCTTTTTAATATCAGAAATAGAAAAGCAGGAATATTTCTCCATGTAAAACTATGAATGGACTCAATGCAAGGATTATAAATACTGTAGGTGACAGAAATGGCAGAAATACAAATAACCCACACATTGTATTCAGGGTTTTTTTCTGACTGACTCAGATCAAATGCAACAATTTATATATATTTATATATCAACATTAAGGATTTGAAGGCTTTGGCAGAGTCAAGTTCACACCAGATTTTTACAAGTTATCATGAAAAAAAAATGCTTTTATGGTTGCAGAAATGGAACTTTTTTTTGTGGCTGATTTTATTTACCAAGCCTGGGGGAACAGAGATAATATTTTGTTCATGGTTTAAAATATAATTTTATTTTGTAATGGAACGCTGCAACTGTGATTTTGGGGTCTTGTAAACCCATGAAGGTTTGGGAACTCGTGGACTATATGAAATATATGAAATTGAAATAATTTCTTGGAGAAATGTTGTGCTTTAAAGGGTACCCAGCATCTCTTTGTATCCTTTTTTTTTTTTTTTTAAATCTAGGTCTTGCAACATGGTGTGGTCAATGGTGGAAAGGAAGTTTAGAGCCACACACACACACACACACTCACACACACACACTTGCAAAGGTCACCGGTTCAAAAATAAATCAAAGTGAGGGGAGAATGAAGAGAGCTCTCCCCTCCCTCAGCATCCACGACTCAACATGCACTGCCCTTAAGTGCACCAAAAAGCATTCTGTGTGTTTGTGTGTGTGTGTGTGTGTGTGTGTGTGTGTGTTCATTCGAGGGTTGAATGCGGGGGTCAATTTACAGATTGATTTGTGCAGTTTTAAAGGACCTAAGGTGCCCCACACCATTACACCAGCAGCGGTCTGGCCTGTTGACACAAGGCAGGTTGGGCCCATGGATTCATGCCGTTGACAACAAATCCTGACCCGACCATCTGCGTGCCTCAGCAGAAATTGAGATTCATCAGACCCAGTTTTTTTTTTTTTTTCTTATCCCCCCTTTGTTTTTTCTTCAACTGTGCAGTCTTGGTGAGAGCCCGTGTCCACCGCAGCCTCTTGGCTGACCCGAGAGAAAAACCCGGCTTGGTCTTCTGATGCTGTAGCTCATCCGCCTCAAGGTTGGACGTGCGGAGCATTCTTCGATGCTTTTCTGCTGCTCACCACATTTGTAAAGTCTGCCGTGCACCAAAATCCCGGGAGATCAGCCGTTTCAGAAAATAGTTGTCCGGCAACAACTACCCTGTCATGGTCAACGTCACCGAGCTCACATTTTTTGCTGTTTGATGTGAACATTGGCTTCACAGTATGCGTTGCAATGCAGCCACACGATTGGCTGATGAAAGGATGGCCAGTTGCTCTCAGTAACGTCTGTGGCATTTGAACCTCATCGTCGAAAAACAGGTACTAGTATATGAATGTGTTGAGTTTTCTCTCTGAACAAGACTTCTCATGTAGCCTGGGACCCAGACGAATACTTCTGGGAGCTCATTTGAATTAGCTCTGCCAGAATACGGTCTGGATCCCCTCCACTGGGACGCGATTTCCCCTCGGCGGAAAACTTGCTGGTCCAATCACAACTGATTATCTGATAATGGGCGGGGTTTATAGAACGATGCGGACGGAAGGGGCTTTTGTAACCAACCACGGCTGCCGCTGGTGAACGAGCATTTGACTTAAAAGTGCCCACTTTTTTTTCAAATTTCTCCCACAAAAACGGCAACACTTGTTCACAGACATTGTGGAGTCACCGTCTAAGACATCTCATCTCCGCTATAGTCTGCTGACAAATTTCAAGACACTAAACAGACGTCACATGTTAGTGTCCATTGGTAACACCTCTCGGAAAATCGAAAATGAACCAAGAGGTCCCAGACCAATGCGCATTTGAGCATTAGTCATCTCATGGGTGAGAATGGACACAATCCAAAATTCACCTCACAGTCACTTGTGCGACAGCAGAGTTTAAATATCTATAAAAAAAAAAAATACTACACATGCATCTATATTATTATTTCGTAGGGGCCCCTTTGTTTGACATCACTGCTGAGAAAAGAAAACGACAACACAACAGGACAACCGTGTTTATCTTGCTATTCAGAGATGTTAAAAATAAGTTTTGAGTGACACATCACTTCTGTTTCATGACACCCTGAGTAAATACTTTTCAGCCACATTGCGCCGTCTGTGCACTCGAGATCCTCTGACAGCCGTCACCTCGCTGCCTGTTTGAGTGTTGTTTCAAGCACTTTCTGAAGTGGGATTTTACAACAACAATAAATGCACGTGTCTGCGCCCGCGTCATCAAATTTATTCTCCTACTTTGTGTCAAACGATAAAATCCTTTTCTTGGAAACTTTTTCATCATTATAGATCACATGCAGAACTTATATTTTATGATGATCAGGTCCTAAGACAAGGCCGTGAGTGGAACGGCGTTGTCTGCAAAGAACGAGAGCGCTGCGTGATCGGTAATGAAAAGAGTTCACCCGCTGTGTGAATTTGAGGTAGAAGTCTTGACAGACGTGTGAGGAATGTTTTTTTCGCTTAAGAAGCCTCAAAGTCTGCGAAGAGGTTTTAATGATTTCTATTCTCCTGCTCTCGTTAGGATTGATAATGGAGCCGTTTTCCAGAGAGTAGAAACCACCAAAGAGACTGCCAAGCAAATTCATGGAACAAGTTTAATTACTGGATGTCATCGCATGATGAACCACAGTTTTGCGAGTTATGTCACGAAAGAGAGAAAAACTGATGCCGTGAATTGAGACGTCATTTTGCCGCGAAAAACTGCAAAAAGAATAACATGGTTACGGCGATTTGTGCATGTCCGTTATGCAGGACATGCACAAATACTGTTTCTGTACCAAACAACTTCTCGACCTTTTCAGAGTGAATTCCCCCGCAGACAATAAGCAGCACTGTGTCATGAACTGCTAGCAGCAAACCTGAGGACCCGGCTGCAGAGACAAGGTCCTCCTGTGTAGCCCACATCAGAGCTCAACTTTCAGGCACCCCGCCAGGACAGCTGCACCCGTTTGGAAGACCCACAGCCGGAGCCATGAGGCGACTCAGAGGGGCGTCTGATGCATGGATATCACTGCCCCACCTGAGAGCTGGAGCAGGAAGAGGCACAGATGGGCACAAAGAGAGGAGGCCGGTGCAGTTGGGAGATGGCGACAACGGCCACGTCGCGGGCAACAAGCAGAGAGGACAAACCCCGCTCTGTTGCAGGTGCAGTGGTTGGTAACTCGTATAATGCACAAGTAAAAATGATGGAGATAGTCTCAATTATTGTCGGACATTTTCTGTAGTATGCAAAAGTAAGGATGAAATTCAGGGACAACTTAAATGTCAGGTCACTTTCATTTTATTTACCCATCAATCCATTATGCAGTTGTAATGCTGCCTGGTGTGTGTGTGTGTGTGTGTGCGTATATATAATGCACGTCTTGACACCAGAGTGTCATATGCACCTTCTTTTGAACTTCCTGCTTGGATTCTGTTTGTATTTCCTGTTTTTCGCCACCTGGTTGTGACTTTACTTAGTTTCCTTGTGTTTTTGAATTTGTGTTTGGAATTTTTGCTCTCTGTTTTCAGTGGATTTTGACTTTCTGGCTCGATCCCCTCTGGGATTGTTTACCTGGTTGGACTGCTCTCCCTGGTTTTTGACTCTCAACAACACATGCCCGGTGCCTCTGTGTTTGTATTAAATCACTGAACTGAATAAGCTCTGCCCGGAAGTCTGAATTTGTGTATTACTTTGCTTGCGCCCGTTGTGACACGATACTGGGGTTTGCTTCCAGTGTGGGGTTAACTTTAGACAAACAAATGCATTCATTTTGGTGTTTGTTAAATAATTAATTCACACTTAGACTTTAGCTTCAAATCACGGTGGGATCTTCCTGTATTCAAGATCACCATCTTTACCAAGTGCTGTGAATAACTAAACATAACAATTAAAACATTTAATCATGCTGTAGTTGCAAAAGCATATATTGAATTGCAAGAATGGCTGTTGTAGAAAATAATGAAGATAAAAAGACAGTGATAATTTTGTTGAATGTGTTGAATATGGACATTTTGTGACTTTTAAGATGCAGAACATTCCTAAAATATGAAAAAAAATATAAAATAATTTTGTTGACAGGAGCATTAGGCTTCCTGTCAAATGTATTTTACTCTTTTAATCTACACTAAATTAATCTAAATTATGAATATGTGTAATTTTGAGTGGGTGGAGTTATATCAACAGATAATTTGGGCCAAAGGGAGATTTCCGGAATGTACAGTATGTCTGCTGTCACATCATACGACAGTCAAAGAAAGCCAGTTGTATTTCGAAACTACACTGGTCAAAAAGTTTAGACCACTTCCATTTTTTCCAATTTCCAAAGCGGTTGATGTCCAATGCACAAAGGTCATTTTAGTGTTTTAAGTTTAGGTTATTTAGCAGCAGTGGGACACTCCCGAAGAATTCAAAGTTAATCCAAACAAATCCTACAGGCGAAACAACTTTTGGATGTTACTAACAAACTATCTGTACGAAGGCAGAGTTGGAACAGACGGTGTTACTACACTGGGATGAGCTGGACAGAAGTTGAGAGCAAAGCAAACTACAAGTGCAGCACATTCGTGGCAACCTCTGCGGCGGTGTTTGGATGAACTTTCCTAACGAGGTTTTATTTCACGAGGAATTGTCAAACATTTAGGATTTGAAACTCCATGCTGCCTTTTCTTCAAACTTCCCTATGAATTTTTTCTCTACTTCAATTACAGCACAGTGAGACTTAAGGATATGTACATTTCAGAAAAAAACCCTGAAAATACCTTCTGACCGGTTGTGGAAATCAAATTAAAGGACGAAGGAACGAGGCTGCTCATTTAGATTAGACTAAATCCACATATTCCATTTGAATCTCTGCGTTCCCCATAAATGTCTAAGATTAGACAAGAAACGCCTGGGTAAAAATTACTTATTTATGAACAGCAGAACTGCACTTGGCACCCTAGTATTCAAAAGAAAGAAGTATCGGATAGATGAATACTAAATGTTGAAGTCAACAGCAGCATCCCCAGAAATTTGCAGTAGGAACAGGAGCTTTTAGTGTGTGAACCACTGTGATGGTTTACAAACAGCCCAGAATATTTGACATCTTGGTTAAATTACTGCTGTTGGTGAGCAAATACAGGCTGGTCTGCGTTAAACTCTTTTGTCAAAAACACAAATTGAATTAATGAATCTCAATAATATTTGTTAATTATTTACTAGATATTTCTCTGATTTGGCGCCAAGTGGAAGAGAACATCTATGACAAAGCAAACCACATGGATTATTATATCGTTTGTTTTAAATCCTGCTAATAACTGGGTGGATCATTTAAGTTTCTTTTTTAACTGCCGTCTTATGCTTGATGTTATTACCTTTTGTAATATTTCCCACATTTATTTTAGTCTTTTGATCAAAACAATTAACATCATAACAAAATAATGAGGATTCCTCAGTGCTGAACACAAACAAGAGGTGAATAATGGCTTAAAATTTCCTATTATAGATCCAGTAATTAAATACAGTAAATGTCAGCCCATGATCCTCATCAACAAACTGGGTTGTTACCATTCACATCAGTTCAGGGCACATGGTCCTGTACTGAAGTGAAGCTGTTTTTAAATTATGACCACGAGGGGATGGAGCATTTTAAAACTGTTAAGTGTCACACAGATATAACTGTGTGAAAAAACTTTTACAAGGAAGTTCCATGGTAGCAAAAAATATAGTTGTTCAGTTAGTAATAAAACACAGAACAATGATAATAATATTGATAATAATATGAGATAAATATACAGAATATAATGAATGTTTAAATGTGTATTTACACTATAAATATAAAATAATAAATGATCAATACTCAATATGGACATACATACGTACATATTACACAGGGTGTGTGTGCGGGTGTGTCTGTGCATTGAAAGTTTTATGTTATTTACCATATCACCATCATACAAGTTGTTATAATTTAAGATTTTACCACCAGTTGCAAACTTACACATGGAGCCAAAAATGACAATTCATTGGGTTCATGCTTTTCCCCAAACAAGTCCAATATTCACACTGTCTCTGCTGTCTTCAGCTCCACCACCTTCCTTCCTGTAAATATTTCTTGTTGGAATAAAGCATTTTCACCAGCTCGATTCTGACTTTGACTGCTTGCAGTTTTTGGTGCTGGCCACCAACCGTGGGTTTATGGGAGCTATTTTGCTGGAAACAGCTGACGGATTGGCTCAGACTAAGCCACACTAAAAGAGACTAAAAGGGATTAAAAAGCTCCATAAAGCTGCCGAGTCGCAGAGTAATTCACAGTGACTTTTTGCACTAAGTGTCAAAATAAAGAACATTGATTAATTTGCGTTTTAAAAGGGCACAAAAACTAATTGGTAGAGGTTAAGGGGGGGGAGTGATTGTCGGTAGGAGATGAGAGGCAAAACACGGTCTCCAGTGTCTAAGTCAAGCTCTTTATTCAACCGACCACGTTGTCTCTCCACCCTCTGACTTTTTTTCACAGCTACTTTCACCCTTTCCACTCAGATATGGACAGTCATTATTTGCACAATTAACAGAGGTCAATTGTCAGGAAACAGAGGTCACATAGCTCATTTTGAGCACGCCTCTTTGAACAAACGGCCACTTCTGGTTTTTTTCTGGTATGAAAAATTGCGGGGGGGGGGGGGAGAAGACACAGACACACTAAACTGCAAAATGATTCATCAGAGGTGAAGCCAGCAGGAGCGTTGGACCGAGCTCCTGCAGCTGGTAGCTTCTGTCACAGCGTTGTTAGTTTTGTCCTGGGACTCTGTAATGATGGCCATCGTAAGCCTGAAAATGCCAGTCTCGTCATGATGGCGCATGTTTACCAGGCCGAAGAAAACTTGTGGCGCTGAATGGGGCCGAGTCACACACTTTGCGTTTTTCTAATAAGAGCAATTTGGTTTGGCTGACAGATGTTTTTTGGATTTTGAATGCTGAGATGATGAGTGCGTGCTCGGTGTGGCGCTTGTTTCCCTAGTGTTTGCCGTTGGCCTAGCTTGCACGCGGCTGGACCAATTTACACCAGTGCTGATGCGTGTTTGTGTCAGTGTTTTTTTATAGGAAAGGCTTATTTACGGTCAATGAGTTGTTCTACCAACAGCAAAAAAAAATATTACTGTACAGTGCTGATATTGCTTCAACACAATAAGCTATTGCTTTGAGCGAGGCAATAACTATGACACTCCTTAATGTGCAGGTGACAATAACCTTCTGTCTGTCAATATATCTGTGTTACACGGAGGACCGGTGCCCAGAGGGCTTTGATATATGGATCAAATTATCAAGGAGGAGATTAAATAAATCAGTTCAACTTTTATGGGAATCTTCTATTTGTCAGCACGATGATGAAGCTCAGTCATCCTTTGTCAAAAACCCGTAGAATTAGAGCAGCATCTGCATGGATCGGAAAGAAAGAAAAATAAGAACGGGGGCATCTATTGACTTTTACCTCACTTTGTCAAGGTTATTGAAATGACTGTAATTAAAGTTTGTAAATTGACCCAATGAAATATTATTGTTCAGATGAGATGGACCACAGAGACCAGCCTGAGGAGACAAACCCCCATTGTCGTCTATTGTCAAGGGAGGAGCAGATAGAATACATAATAGAATGTGATTAAACATTAATGTAAGAAATGACAAAATGCTGATTCAACCTCTCGCGTGAGGAACTGTGTGATTTCATTAATATTCTCTGCTTGCTAGTCCTTCACAAGGTCACTATAGATCATCGGTTCAGACAAGCAAAGAGTCTCCTTGTGTGGCTCAGTGGAGAATCAGTTTTAACGATAAAAACCATGATGTCTACTGAAACAAAGAAAATTACTTTGCATTTTCCCTTTACAATCCACTGATTTATTCATATATTTCCAAATGGGGGCTCTCGGTGAAATGACAGATTTGATTATTTGGGATTTTAATTGAAAGACTGAACTTTCAGGAGAAGTATTCAAATCCTCATCAGACGAGTAAAAGTGCTTCAAAGTGAGTCATCTGACACATGACAACAAGCCTCAACTGGACACAAGGGCCCCATGGAAACTACTGATTTAACCTACGCAAGTTATTTTCATTTTATACACTATATATGAAACAGTTTGTAAAATAGCAACATATATATTAAATATAAAATCGTACTGTAAATGTAAACCTTAACCATCAGCTATAGGTGTAGGGGGTTAGATGTGTAACATCAAATGTATATAGGTACATTAATCTTGTTCATCCTCTCGAGTCCATTTTGGTACTTTTTGTCTCGCTTTAATCTTTTATATAATTTTTTTTTCTTAGTTTGGCAATGCCACCAAGTGAAATGCATGGTATATTTTTCTTAGCATTAACTCAGCTGCATACATGTCCTGTCATTTTCTTGCATTTTTGATATTAAATATTAAAGTAATAATAACATAATTTCATTGTGGGGGATTTGTTATATGTCAATGTCCGTCCTTTTGAAATTCTATTTTACCTTTCTTTCATCAACAAAACAGCTCTTTCCTTTTCTATTGCTGCCAAAGTCCTCAAATCTCTTTAATCTACCTGCCTGCATTTTTAATAATCCACGTGGCTGTCATTGTATACGTGAGCACGGCACTAATCGTTTCTTTAATTGTGCGTTTTATTCCCAACATGTGCACTTTGATTCAACATTTGGATGCCAATAGATGCTCTCTTCGTTCATCCCAGCCGCAATATGTCTCACATCTCTCCTGTGCTGAATTTATAACCTCCCTTTCCTCCTCCCTTTCTTCATCTACCCTCCCCACGTCTAACTTGTCTTTATATCTCTGTTCTTTGCACAGGCGTTGTGTCCTCTGGCAGCCTAAGTAGCTCATTGTTGTGGGGAGAATGTTCTATCATGGGAGACATAGCCAGTGAAGAGTGGATCGTCTCAGTGAGATGCATTTTTACTTTGTCTGTCTGTTGTGATGAGGGATAAGAAACACTGTGTTCTTTTGAAACACTGTGAATCAAATATGGGAATTGCGAAATGCCTTATATATATATATGTATTATATATATATATTCAAAAAATTCTTTACATATAGTTGTTAAGGGGAAAGAGTTATGGAAAGATAGAGCAATATCAATTCCCAAGGTGATGTAAGACCTTGCTGAATGTAAACTTGTCCATCCAGAGTAATATATGTTGCCTGCTGTTTATCATAGTCACCGTGCACTAAATGTGAAATATTGCTGTCCCTCCAACATGCGTAAAGGGATTTGAGTTGTTGACACGATGCTGCGCTAACGTCACAAAGAAAAATTAGTGTTCTTTAATCGACCTCGGCAGAAAAAAGCAATTCGTTTGCGACCTTGACGGGTTACATTTTACTACAAGAAGTGCATAATAATAGTAAATAGATGGCATTTTCACAGTAGAGTGCTTTTCCTATATACATGCACCAGTGGAGGCTGAGCTGCCGTACAAAGGACTGAATTGTTTGCTCATTATATGGTCACATCGTCGGGGATGGATGGTGGAAATGGGAAAGATTTGCATGTTTGCAACTTACCCCGTACAATGCAAGAGAGTTGTTTCAATGCAGAGCTGATTTATTGTTCATCCTATAAAATAGGTGAAGAATGTGGCATAATTCTTTTTAATATTAATATTTAATATTTTAATATTTAAAATTACTGTAATTGAAAGAATTAAGATTGAATTAATTAATCATTAATAGGAAAGTAATTAGTTGCCACCCTAGTTGTCGGTATATGTAATCTATAAATAAGGTAGTTGCTTAAAGTAAAGTTTGAATGCAATGCCAATGGCAAATTAAAAATAGCCGCTACTGTACCCCATCCTTTGTTCTGCTTTACAGGAGGTAAGCAAATTAAAAGTCAGCATGAATCTGCATAACGCTAAATGACACAGTAAGAGGTAACAAAAAAAACAAAAAAACACAGAATAAATAATGATCTCTCGAAATGCTCTATTACTTCAGTCCATTTTTGTTGTTTGGTTTGCTTCAGGTTCAAGCTGTGAGATTACTAATGAAAGTGCTTGTGGACAAAAGTCTCGTGGATTTATTGGATATTTGTTCACCTGGCATTTTTATTAACGCGACGTCCTGTGGGGAAAGTCAAACCAAGTACTACTCAAGTTCCTGCAGAGACCAAAAAAAAAAATCAACGGGGTCTGTTGTTGTTTGTCCACTCTGCTGCAGACAGTTCACAGTCTCTTGTTTGTTCTAATGCTGCAAGTGTTTCAGGGGAGCTTTCAGGGGCCACTCGCGGTTAAAGGAACCAGAAAGGAAAGGGGGCCGCCATGTAGCTGCAGAGCTGCAAGAGCCCACCAGCAACTCCCACTTTTGTCTGTGATCTCTCCCCGGTCCCTCTCCCCCGCAGCAATCCCCTCAGCAGCCGGCAGTGTGTGTGTGTGTGTGTGTGTGTGTGTGTGTGTGTGTGTGTGTGTGTGTGTGTGACCCCTGAGGGCTGCCCAGGCAAAGAACTCCTCATGAGGTGGAGACTCTAACACAAAAGGGGCCCTAATGATGGTCGGGGCGAGAGAGAGGAAGAAGGAAGAAGAGCAGCTCGCTGGGATACCAGAGACCACTCACCACACTCATGAGCTTCTCCAGACAGAATGTGCCAGATTTCACCACGGAGCTAAAAACCATCTTCGGGGGAGCGGAAATCAATGAAATAAACTCAGCCCCCAGATCTGTGTATGACCTGCTTTTGAAGCAACGTTGTGCTCTAAAATAGTGAAGAAGCGTATCTCAGCGTCCTTTTTTTTTCCCCCGCTCTCACATCGCCGCCTTGGGAATATGTGTGAGTACATTCCTCCGAAGAACAAAGCAGACAGTTTATTGATGGGTCCAAAGTATAAAACACCGGATGACGAAGCAAGCGTACACTATCAGACTGTCACTCACAAAGGCATTTTTGAAGTGAGCACAAAGGCTTCTTTTTTTTTTCACCTGTGGAAAAAAACATTTGGGGCTGTGTCTCGTCCGTGTGTTTCCAAATGGTTTCTGGCCGGTCCAAAATCCACCGCAACATTTTGGAATGATGTTCAGAGAGAAATAGCTCCATTCCTCCATTCACTTATGGAGAAAAATAATGAGGTTCTGCCCACCTTCAGATTTTTCAAGGAAGCCCCGCTTAAATTCCTGCAGCCCGAGATCACACCAGGATACGTTCCACACCGAAACTAGATGAATTAACAATAAACAATAAAAAAAAAACATCACCCCCAGCTCACTAATGACTACCCATGATCCTCCTCTCCTTCCTCCACACAGTCCACCGGGGAGAGCGAGAGTGATGTGGGGTGTGCCTGAAGTTTTCTGTTTACCCTTATTGCTTTTGCTGCCGAAGACAATATTATTATCTCCAGCTGCAGGCCTCCGAGCACAACAACTTGTAAATAATAAACCAAGCTGGACAGACGCTGTGAGGCCACTGCTAATCCTGGTATTATTCCACTTTTATTGTCGCTATTTGCTCATTATTTCTCATCTCCCCTGGCTGAAGACAGCCAGTTAAATTATTTTCACCCCATTGTTGTCTTCTACCACAAAGGCCAAATTAGCATTGCGGACAGGCAACATTTAGAAATGCCTTTATTCCCCCCCCCCCCTCACTCTTGACCCCTCTAGCGCTCGCGAGGCATCACAAACTGTCACTGTGGGTGTTAGTTGATGCCGTAAGTTCTAAACATAATTATGAATAATGCTTTTTATTACATTTTAATTTGCAACGTTCCTCCCATTACAGGAGAATCAGGAAACCGTAGGTAGCAATCTCCTGATCGACGCTGCAACCATGTCGGGTCCCTCATGGAAGTTTGAGAATGAGACCAAGCTAAACCAGATTGATGTTTCACTCAAAATCCAATTTGAGTGGTTATAATTAGTCGTCTCAGGGTGGCGCTTGAGCCTCCAGAGAACCGCAGCATTCTTCTGCTGAGAATGGTTTCACCCAGGTTTGACTCTGTAGCGTTTCTTCTTGTGGAAGGAATGACTCTGACAAAGCCGCGGGGAAAAACTAGTTGTTCGCTTCAGTGTGCTCATTGTTGCTCTGAAGACACCTAAGGATATGCAGCTAATGAAATGGCTGTGAAGACACTAACTTTATGGAACATTGCTTTAAGAGCGGTATGAATAATTATTTTTTTGCTCTTAACACACCTGAAAGAGCACACAGAAAATATGAACCTCTAATGCTACTAAAAGAACTCAACAACATTTCAGTAAAGTTCAAGCGTGTCGGATACTTTAAAAGGGAAATCCATGCCAATTTTGCTCCTTTCTGCTTTTGTCAAAATAAGTTGTGTGAAGCCTTTTTTGGCAAAAAGATCCGATTCATGTCCCCAAGTGATGGCAGTTGTGTCAGCGTCGGCTGGATAGTTAAAAAGACAAATAGATCCGGGGTGTGGAGTGAGAAAGAAGTTAGTTTGCCAGACGTCTGTGGCCCAGTTCCTCATCTCTGCTTGAGGCCAACACCTTAAGGTTACATGCTTCTGGCATGACACACCCAGATCTCCAGCTGAACTGTGAGCAGTTGAGTTGCATTGGGGGTAATGCAGGTGCCAGGTACTGCGGAAGAATGTTGTGAGGTTAAAAAAATAAAAGGAGGTGTTCAACTCGAAAAATCAAAAGAGAAAATTGTGAAGAACTGGGTGAAAATGTGTGATCACAGCCTTCATTAGTCAGCAGTTCATTCAATTAAGAGGGGGGGAGGGGGGGGATAAAGAGCAGAAAATCTCACTTTTAACAGTGATGTGTTTTCCCTGGCGATGAACATTGGGGTGGGAATTATTTCCCGAAAAAAAAACTGCACTCATTCCATGTGTGAGAATGAGCGGGTAGGTTCATACCCATTTGCAGCCTCTCTGATAAAACTAATCAGTGGGCCCAGTGTTTTAAAAACGAATGCGGTACAGGACTGTCCTCGGTTAAGATGACAGCAGCTAAAACACCAGGGGCCAAAGGAAGACGCGGGGGGGTTACTGTAGCCGTTTTCAGACATGAACCTCGGGAAAATGTCACATGTGAAGAAAGCAGCAGGAGGTTCCATCGTCCGCATTCTGGCATGAGATTTGCTGTAATCAATAATTTCCCAATGCTAAGTGCCCTAGACCTCAGGCTCGTATTAAAGTAACTGTACGACTGTGAAGCAGTGCATTAATAACAAGGAGCTAGTGTCACGATTCTGCCCCTTCGTGACTCTGTGTTGCTCTGTTTCCTGTTTTACCTTGAAGTCTCTTACCTTGCGTGGTGCTCGGCTGCCGTACTTCCTGTCTTTCTTTTAGTTTCTTGCGGTTGTCTGCCACGCCCGGATGTGTTTACCTGTGTCCAATTATCCCTGGTTCCCCTTGTGGATTTTAGTCTCTGTGCTCGTTGTGTCCTGTCAGCTCCCCGGTGTTTCCTCCTGTTTTCAGCTCCAGCCCTTATTATAGTCTTTCCTTTTCAGACGCCTGCTCGTGTGACCTGCTGGAGCTTTCGTGTAAGCCAGGTTATCGTTATTAAAATATCATCTCTGCACCTTCCTGCCTTGGAGTGTGTCTGCATCTTGGGACCTGCAAGAGTAAATCAGGAAAAATACAATTAAATAATTTGCACATGTTCATAATGAGCTCAGCAGCCAGAGATCAGATTTAAATGAAGCAGTAAGGATGTTTGTGTGTTCTATGGGTATTGCTGCTGGGTTTTTTTTAACTGTCATTGTCATTAAAAATTCAAAAGGTGCAGACATCAGGGAGCAGAGGCCTGCTTGTAACATCTTTTCTATTTTTTTTTTCCTCTTTCCATCTCTTTTTTAAGAAGGGAATATTGTGAAACTCTTAACAAATTACTCAAAATGAATTTGTTCAAAATTGCTACTCAAGAGAATTAACACCTGGTGAAATCAGAATTTCAAGCACAAATTGCACATCACCTCAGTGAGGACGGTGGAGACTTGTGGTCAGCTGCTATGCCGAGAGCATAACAATGTCAAAGCCATTCATTATTCAAATGGTACGGTCACAGAGATTCCATTGCCTCAGAAATGGCTGGTCACTTTTTCACATACCCCTACCCGAGGCATGACAAAACCCATGTTTTTTTCATAATTTTGATATGTCCCCCTACATGAAATGGATGGTCGTTGCAAAAAAACATTGTTTTATACATCAAAATACAGCGAAGGTGCTGACACTGATCAATATACTGACCTACCCTATAGGTGGAAAAAGTGCAGAACAAAATCACTCTCGATATCAGGGGATGCACCAATAGTGTCCTGACTGCTGTTCTGTTAAAAAAAAAACATGATATGATTATAGCCTATATTGGGTTTCTGCTATGACTGTATGACCATACGTATAGTGTTTACTAACATACAATTGCTAAGATAATGATAAAAAGATAGGCTGTATATATTTGCTACAGATATTGAAACCATAATGAAAGGCGTCGGCTGAGTAACCCCATGTAGGCTTTAAATACATCCACCAAGGAGGTTAGGTTTTGATTGCCGTCTATCCATTGCAGTCCAATGTTGTCCGTCTCTCTGTCAGCAAGAGCTGGTTTCCATGAAATTTTGTGGAGGGGTGGGGCACTTTCTTTAACATGACGATGGCATAGTTAACAGGACATCAAGCGAAGGACATTAGACCTATAGTGCTCATAGTAAAGGTTAAAGCAATGTAGCAAGATAGGGCGTATTGACACCATGCACGTGCAAGCCACTGCAGTGCAGCAAAGTAGCCTTCACACACAGGTGGAGGTAGGTGCTGTGGACTAGGTTGGTAAACAGCTTTCATGTTTAATGATCAATCAATGACTCAACACAACTATTCTAATTACAGGATGATCACCATATTGTTAGATTTTTTGTTGGTTTAGCAAAGTAAATGCTAAGGCATCAAGCCACATCCTCTTGACATTGGGCCGTTTGTCACCGTCACTGACCATCAGGGATCATTGTCTACACACAAAAGTCATCATTCACATGAATGCACATTCCTAAGACAAGGCGTAGTTAAGACTCCAAGTCAGTTTCGATTGATGCTACCAACGTCAAGTCGATTCTTAACACTGGTCTTAAAAAAGACAGACTTCGGCTGAAGAGGAAAGCTTTTCCCTGGTGCAAATTGGACCTCAATACCAACTGAGCGTCATTGGAACCATCGTGGAGTAAACTACCACATGATGTCACCAAGGCAATTGTGACGTAAATTGATATTTAAAGAACATTGAAACAACCACCACTGTGCAAGCTGGCCGTCACTGATAGAATGAACAACGGCCCTTTTTTAACAATGTAGCTGACAATATTTTATTGTGCCTTTTCATACCATGGCAAGAGATAGAGACCAAGTCTATCTCCAGCATTTCTATTATAGTAAACTCCTCCAGACTTCGACATTGACAGCAAGAGATCTGCAGTTATATACTGCCATATAACTGTGGTATACCAGATTTACTGCATGTAATACAACCATTGTGCCTTGTGTTTAAAGGAGGAGCACTGCCATTTTATAGATAGCTCCCTGTCACAACTATACCTTTTGAAGAAAGACAGATCTCTGGCGAAGTGGCTGCTCCTGTCACCCTCCTCAAAGGGTCTCCGTGCATTTTGTCACACCTTTCCCATCTCCCTTTGCGGAGGGAGCACTGGCTGGCAGGTCTCCATTGATCTGTTCCAAAGTTGTGATAATTGGGCCATTAAGATCTCAAAAAGACACCCAGCATGTGGCAGAGAAAGAGCCTAACAGTCCGCCAAGAGAAAGGACTTTCCGACTTCTCTGCCACCCTTGTGATGATTGGCGAGGCCACAAACTGTTTATGGTTGAAGGGATTAAATAGAAAAGTCGTAAAAGCACCGGAGAAGAAAGACACCAACTATCGTGATTTCCATTTGAAATATAACTGAATGGATGGACTGGTACAATACTCCCTCTGTTTTAAGTGACTGTTAACATTTCTAGTTGGAAAGTCAGTGAAACGACTACAAGCAGAGGCAACTGAGACAAAATCTACGGAGGAGAAAAAAACAAATTATCATGTGAATCAAACAGGAGGAAAACAAAGAAGATTTTTGCTGTGGCTGTGACTAGAGCCACAAAATGACTTCAAAGTAATGTGAAATGACCCCAAAAGGACGACGCAGAGACACAAAATTACTGGAAATGAGGCAATCCTCTTTAAATCCTTGTCTTGTCCTTTTACATGTTCGTACTCAGTGGCCCGTTTTCTCGTGTCGTGTCCATGGGCAAGTCTGAAACTCATTACTGCAAAACTGGAAGTTAACGTTAGACGGTGCTCAAGCAAACATACCAATCTGTCGAGCCTGGCAGGGATTGCATGACAGACCAATGAAAACACAAGGAAATGATTTGGAAGAAAAATCAATGGCAGCAGCCAACACTGGTGAGCCTCTAAGCCGTGATAAGGATGCTTTCTGCCCCATTAAGTATCCCGACTCTGGTGTTTTTCCTCTCTCAAGCCTAAATGCTTATCACCTAACTGTATTAAGTAGCTCTATTATAAAATCAAATCCAATACACGCAGAGCCTTGATGGAGAAACAAGACACAAAATAGAATTCAGCACTTCTATGTCAAGAAAGAACAAAGTCAGTGGATTGTATCTTTGTAAATGATTTTTAAAATGGTCCAGTGTGAACAGAAAGTCCGGGCCAAGTCTGCATACACAGTGCATTCATCGTGATATCTGTATAGATTAGGATATATTCCAGACATAACAAATATATTTTTGCTTACACGCGCAGTGCTTTCTACCGATCCTGTATTCCTAAAGGAAATTCAGCTTCATCACATCCAGGTCTGGTCATTGTTTGTATGATTACAGTGCAATCTCCAAAGTAGTAGCCGATATCTGGGATTATTTTTTCATATGCTAAAATGAAGTGAGAGGGGGAAAAAGTGGTCATATGATCAGACAGACTTTAAACATGGCCACAATTCGGACAGATCATTTAAACCTCTTTAATGGAAGGACAAATCTGAAATTTCCAAATGAGTTAACCTGATGGTTTGTTTAACACCTTTATATCTAACTTAAACACAGGTAAGGAAACCATTAGTGGCACTGAATCATGGTAGAAACATGGTTATTATATAAAAAAAAATAGCTTTTAAAAGATGCTGTGCTTGTTGCGATATATTTGAATAATGTTTAAATAACATGTTATTATTTCATTGTTCTGGCACAGTAGGAGACTCCAAAGCAGACATGACAACAGGAGTGAACTTGCATCTGTTGTGGGAAATCTTTGTCCCTTTTGGCTGAAACACCTAAATCAATCACGACGGATTGATCAAATCATTTGAAGGAGTGTTAATGAATGGTAAAACTTCCTTTAGCACCTCCGTGAGGATAGGGTCTAAGAGACAGGCTGATGGTTTAAAGATGAAGACATCATTGAAGTTAGCTAGTGACAAACGTGAATATATACCAGATTTTGCAGCTGTTTCTTAGGTTCCTCTGTCTGAAGATACATCTGTGGCAGCTGAGGGCGGGAGGTTGTGAATCCTGCCTCTATTTGTGAGAATTGTCTCGTTAAAGGAGCTCGAGAAGTCACCACGCTCAGAGCTGTAGAAATACATGGATCACGGGAGCTACGACTCTTTGTCAGCCTGGACAAAGTGTTGAAAAAGAAACCCTGGGGCTGCTTTCATTTCCCTGTGATGATGATGAAGGAAAGGATGCGTTGGTGTTACAGGCAGTAGACTTCCTACATGTTTTAAGACCAAGCGGGAGTCCTACAGTTTGGTGCCACGCCATATCAACGGAAGCTTTATCAATATTTGCTTTAATTTGTGGGTTCAGGAGCTGTATGGTGGAGTCAGCCTCCTTTGTTTCATTATCTTCTTTATTTGAGGGGCAATAGAGTCGAGTGGCATTCGCAGTTAGCCTGCGGCACTATTGAGAGCAAGTAAAGTTAGGACAGGAGAACCTTTTTCCATTGAGACAAGGCATAGAATTAAATGCATTTTGAATCACTGATAGGAGTATGCCTCCGAAGATGCACGTACTTTGCCGTCCGTGGCGCGTAGAAACAAAGTAAATGTCAAAATAACAAGTACAAGGTCAAAGTGATATAGGCTGTGCGGTTGTAGGTTGCCTACATGCAGTACACATGTACTGTTTGCATAGGTCTCCGAGGCGAGCTTTTGGTTCCGGGGTGTGTGGTCATGATATATCCATCATAACCCTTTGTATGAGGTTCATCGCCCCACCTGTACCTGTTCACACACCCGGGCAGCCTTGCCTTTGCCTGCCTGCCTGGTTTGGAATCTCAACCAACCGTACCATCCGCCTGGTTTTGGACCCTCTGTTGCCCACTGTCTGCCTGTCCTGCTCAGTCAATCAGAATCCCAGTGTCAGGGCCACAATCTCCCATTATCACTAGAGGAGACAGAGGGACAGCTAAACACACACCAAGCAAAAATTTGCGAAAGGGAACGAGAGGCGCCATCGCTAACTGCTAAAATAACTAGCAGATGTGAATAGACCACTGTGTACATAGGAGAAAGTCACTCAAGAGGTTGTCAGACATGAATTTTCCTGAAAACTTTCTGGAGATTTTACCAGGGGGCTGGCAACATTTACAGACATTCGCGTTCGCACATTCAGGAAAATGTCCGGACCTCACTGCATGCCTTGAAGCGGCGAGAGAGAGGGCGACGAGTGCTCGAGCACAAGTAGTGTAATCTTAAATGAACAGCTGGTAATTAGTGGCCACCGTGAAGAAAATAACAACATTTAGTGGGTCGAGATAGCGCAGCAAACCCCCCCCCCCAAAAAAACGCAGCCAATAACAAAGAAACAACGACAACCAGAATTTAGATAATACACAAAATGTGTCAGCACATTCAGTCTATGTTTGTTTCACATAGATCTGTTTGAAATAACAACAATATTTCACATTTTTAAATGAACGTGGCGTTACAGGTTTTTAACAGCACTTGAAGACCTCGCTGTGTTACTCACTTAAGAGTTTCCCATCGTTGTTATCTAAGTGAAAGGATTCTTGGGGATGTTTCACTTATGTCACTGTGCTGCAATGCCCCAATGTCTTTACCAACACTTCTTTACAGTGCCTTGTGGCAGATCGTCTCAACTTTAATAATAATAATAATAATAATATATTGGATTTATAAAGCACTTTTCATGCACCCAAAGCGCTGACTTTAACAATGCAGTTTGCTTTTTCTGACAATAAAACAAAAACGACGGGACAAAGATTTGACCAGTTTTTAAATATTTAATTTGTGACAGAGTCAAGTAATGGATTCTGTCTTCTTTTCATCAAGAGAACAGAGGGCCATATTTTGAAAATTGACCAAATAAACACAAAAAATATAAACTCAAGATAAATAATAGACAGCGAGGTTTTGTATCAAGTGTTCAAATTCTATCTCATGCACTTTATTTGTGAAAAAGGATGCTGCTAAACTGATGCTGCTACTGAATCACCACTATATCTCTCTGTAGATGTAATGTGTTTTTGTCGCCTGGAAAGTCATCTCGACATTTTCAATTACCAGAAAAATAAAGTTTATTTCATGTATTACTAAATGTAGCATTCTTCCTGTTAGAAGGCACTTGATCCTTATGGGAACAATTGTATCTCTCTCTGTGATACTCTTGATGATCTAGACCTTACAATGTTAAGGGACATATGATAGTGTGAATTTCCAGTGCATGTACGCCCTTGTGGGTGTTCATAGACTTTTTGTAGCATAATTAAGGTACATAAACCAAATGCTTAAGAAATGCAGAGATGTGTAAACAACACAAACTCCACAGAGACTAAAGCAGAATAACAGACAGAATGCTGCGTTTCTTGGCAATATACAGCGTTGATGTTCTCCTTTGTCATGTTTTGCCCACATTTGTCCAAATGTCACATGCACATAACTTAAAAGTTACTCCACAGTTCTTTCTCTGACCCCGCAAACATACAGTATAAAAGCCTGCCTTTTACTTTCCACTTCCTCCCTCAAAAACAAGAAACATGATTACACAGTGGTTGAAATTCAAGATTGACACCGAAATCTAATCTCAGTGTCTGCCTAGGAGTGGATATTTATTTTCAGTTTGGCCTCGCCCTGGCTTCATTTTCGATGTAATTGAGGGATAGGCTTTCATTGGAGGGTTCCTATCACTACAGCGAAACAGACCTGGCAGGCGATAGTGCGCAGGGAGACCAGCACAGCCAAGCCATTTGCCGTGCCAGGCATTTCACATCATTGTGAATTCTATCATCGTCGTGCCTCTGGCAGACAGGATGGAAAATACCAGGCGCAAAAAAATAATGAGCTAATGGAGAACTTCTTGTGACTAATGACTGACCATCTTGCTCCTTCTGTGAATGTGTCTGTCCATCTGCATCTTTCACAGATATTTCCTTTTTTCAACTTTTTTCCCCACCTCTCCTGTAATTGCAGCTCGCTCTGTTAATCATAAAGAAAACACTGCCGCCAACACATGTTGAATGCAATGTCTCCTTCTTTGACTCTATTCTGGTCATCTTTTCACGTAAGATTAAACAGCTCACTTTTTATGTGTCTGTGTATTGTATGTATAGAAGACCGGGGCCATGCTTTGCATATTTCAATTTCACTAAGCTTAAATCAGCCAATCAGCAAGCCAATCACACGCAGCATTTTAGGTGTCAGCAATTTGATTGTGTTGCCAAGTAATACCAATACACATGCAGTTTTATTTCACAGGTTACAAATGTCTAAGAGCTGTGAGCAGTTCAACCAAAGGGTTAAGTTAAGTTTCTAAAAGGTGTAAGAAAAAAATAACCCATCATTTTCTTTACTGTATTTTTTCTTCTTCTCATGTACTCTCTTGTTGATGATTATGTGACGACCCAAATTTATGTTGCAATCCCTTTGGGGCTCTACTCCTCAGGTTGGGAAGAAGCTAGAGACAACTGTTAATTTCCCATTCCCAGCCAAGAGCCAATGAGGGTATGTTTTTATGAATTACGTTCACTATCAGTCCATAACCTTAGCCTCGTGTTTATTATCATAAACATAATTTTTAAAGGGGCCATCTGAAAAAAAAATATTATTAAACAAAATGTGTACCTGTTGTGTACTAAATCTTCTCTTCCATCGTATTCAGCATATTTATTTTTCAGTAACATTACATTACATTACTCAGGTCCAATAGTCTGGCCGATAATGGAAGAGAGGTCCTTTGATAAAGTAGCGCGTATAATCTGTATAATGTCTAGGCCTTGGGTTGATGTATTTTTTAGATTGGTTAATGGAAAATGCACTGAGGGATAAACCAATTACATGGGTTTTAGCTATTTATTTTTTTTTTTAGCTTTGCTTTGTTGTAGTTCAAAAAAGGAAGTTCAGGAACTTCCTTTCTGCCATTAAAACATGGTGTCAAGCACAGGTATCCACATCCCTGATCTGTCTGACCTTGAGCTGACTCATCTCTGCTGCAGATACTAGCCAACACCCACCAACCCATTTCAAGCTCTTAGTCACATCCCTGTTTTGGCTACGGTAAGACTCCGAAACCTGTTTTAATCTTTCCGTGTGAATTATGCATTTCCCCTTCCGTCTGCTTATGATGATAAATGGTTTTGACAAGCTAATGTTCTCTGTTAAGACAGCCATAAGGAAATATGTAATGTAAAGAACGTAAATTTGTTAAAGCAGCCATGTTTTTTTAATATTTCAATTCATTTAAATATTTCGATTAGATGATTTAGTTTAGAGTATCTCCATTGTTATTTCTAATCGGACAATTCATTCAGAGTGCCGGGATACCTGTTCAGTAGGAACAGATATTAATATATATATATTTAATGATTTCATTTTACCTTATCCATCGGAAATGAATCTGTTTATAACTGCCCCTCTGAGATTACTTCACGTCAAGAGCATTTTCACAGCTCAGAAAGCAAAATCCAAGGTGAACCGTCTTCACATCATCGGAGTCGACAGTGTGCGTGGCGTTTCAACACGGCTCTTGATTAAGCGAGTAAATTGCCCCAGGGAGGACACTTTTCTCATATTGACCCTGCTGATGTGTCATCAGCAATAATCTCAGCAAGTGTTTGATGCGAAGTGCTCCATTCATCGGGCATCTCTACTGCATGACACTCTCATCTCCCATGCTTCAGGAGAATTGCCAGATGATTTCAAATGAGGGCCAGCTGACACCCTTCAGCATGTGTGGTTGAACCGTACTGCGAGATGTCAGTCAAGCTAAGCTATCAGCAGTTGAAAATGAATGCAGGAAAATTACATATGGTTTTGGATATAAGTTTGTGTGTGTGTGCTGCCTGTCTTTGTTTCTGTTACCTGGCTTCACAAAACTAAACATTGATGATCCTGGATTACCAGTCTCACAAAGCCTCGTGTTTATTGCTCCAGCATCTTGGACTCAGCTGCAGAAGAAAATAATTTCATATCTGGTAGATTTCAAGATTATTGTAAACTTTGTAGTAAATGATTCTATTATAAATTGTCTGAGCAAGTGTTGATTTACAGTACATCAGGTCTTATTTTGTACTGCTTTGTGTACAATGTATTATGCTGCAATCTTGACCTGGTTAATGGTTATATTAAAGAAAATAAAATAAAAATAAAAAGCACAAGTGGTAGGTTGGTCCAAACCTGGACTTGAACCAAAAACCTTCTTGCTGTAAGACGACAGTGCCAAACATCACACCGCCCATCTTGATAATAAAACAATAAAAAGATAAAAATCTAAGCAAACAAACAATGTAACAACAAGTGTATTAGAATCATGCAATTACTATTTAATTATTTTACTAGGTAAATATTTAAAATATGAATATTTGTTTGTTTCAGAAATACTGAAAAATATACACATTTTAGCACCATGGTGAGATTTCTGCGAGTATTTTTAAGGTGAACAGAAGTGTAATCAACAGAGAATATTATCTGTTTTAGTGAGTTATGCTGCCTCACCTAACACATCTAAACGTTATTTACGATATTAAAATTCATTACTAAACTAATCATTCAAATTTAGAAGATTGTGCAACCTTGATGAAGAGATACACCCTCTGATTAGTGTCTACTTTTTAATCATCTGCTCACTAAGTATATTAAAGGATTTTTTAAAAAAGAATTCATACACCCCTCAAGTTTCCCATGTTCCTCCCAAACCCACTCAGAGGCTTTTTGCACATTTTGATTCAGTGAATGGAGCAGGTTGGCTGCACAGCATGTTACCATGGTGATCTATCCCATTTTAACATAAATGAGATTAGTGGGAAAAGCCTGAGTTTAAAAAGCCACCACGCCTTGTAATTTCCTTGTACTCTGTGCAATTACAATAAAGAAAAAGTCTATTCCAGTCAACTCTTGATCTAATAACAATGATTTTCAGGTGAGACGAGAGGATATTTAGTGATAATGCGAAGGCGGCCAATTGTACTTTCATATACAACACTCTGTATGATTCATTTTCATCTATTTTTGAAGCTACTAGTGAGATTCCCAGATGTGCCCAGATAATAGATTGTCCGCCTGGACATGTTTTTCCACAGTTGAACTCTTCACACTCGCTGGCTGTCATATTTCTTTTCTTCTTTGCTCCTGACCTTATTTGACTCTATTTCATGATCTGCAGTAGTGTCATACAGCTTTTAATTTGAAAGGCAACAGAGGTTAAAAAAAATATATATATATATATATGATGCAAGAAATCCTCCACTGCTGTAAGAAGAAAAAGAGAAAAAAAAAAACAAGATTACAGAACAAAGGAGACGTGAAACATTAGCATGACAGGCAGTGTGTTCAAGCCTGGTGAGAAGGCAGACAAAGTAATATGAAGACCTTAAAATATGACACAAACATCAGTGTTGAACAATTCTGCACAACCCGGGTTTACATCCAGTTCACATTTTTGGATTTTTTTGTTTGTGTTCAGGGAAGATGGGACCAATTTATACATTTGTCAAACATGAACATTAACCCCCAAAAAAATAACAAAACATTTTCACAAATTACCAAGTAGTTGAATTAACACTTCTCTACAGTGTTGGAAAGTAAGTACATTAAATTGAAGTACAGTACTTAATTAAAAGTTTTCAGAGAGGTACAATTATCCAATATTTTACAAATATGTGTCTATTGACCTCTCATATTTATAATGTGGCCCCTTAGACAGGGCCCACCCATAGGTTGGTAAACATCATTTAACTAGATCAGATCACCTACAACAGTAAAATGCTGCTAAATACTCAATATTAAGAATCTAATTTCATATAAATAGATATTTTTTCTTTTACTTACCTGATATTTTACGTGTAGCTTCCTAAAAAATACTTTTTGTTGTATTTGAAATGCAGGACTTTCACTTGAAATGAAGTTCTTTCATTGTGTTGTACTGGTTCTTATACTGAAATAAAAGGAATTTCCTCCACCACAGCCTCTGTGACAGTTTCAACAGAAATGTAAAAGTATTTTTTTGCATTTATTTGATTATTATAAACCTATCGCATAGCTGTGTGGTGTAATATTTTGTTGTATTTCTGCTGTGAATATATACAGCATACTGTATGTCCAGACTGCGCAGCGAATGTATTTTACTTCTGGTTTTTATATATTTCTTTTTCTTATCATTAGGCAGTTCTTGCCAGCTATTTTGCTGAAGTGAAACTTTTTTGTTTTTTTTTGCATGTACCCAAATTTAATTTACTCTCATGCTTATTAAGCAACTCACTAACAAGCAGCACTAATGATGATCTCACTGGTCAACTGAGTGTGGTTCTTGGTCTGCGCAGAAGAGACATTTTGGCTCATAATTCCCGCACTGGTTGTGTGGGTGTTGTCATGTTGACAAACAGTGTTCCGACGCCATTTAGCATATCTATTCATTCATCTGACATTTACTGTTGGGGAAGCAGATGGTCGGAGTCTCGGTTACAAGTTTCTGACACCCCAAGGATTCGCCGCATCGATTATACCAGTGTGTTTATCAGAGCTTGTAAGTGTGCGCCTTTACCATCAATTACATATGAACACTATTAAAGCGGAGGTATTACAGGCTAAATCACTCTTTAACGAGGGGTATGTGCATGTATGTGTACCGCCATATGATTCCTAGCATTTATCTCACATGCATGAAGTCACAGATGGTAGGATTTTATAATAATCAGTGGATTCGTATGTCACTCTGTCCTGCATGTCAAATTAACTTTCAAAACTTTGCTGTCTCCAAACTTCCCGTATTGATCAGTGAGGTTAAATGGACAAACTTAAAGATGAGCTAAAATTAAGAAAAAAAATTCTTGTTCATACTATTTAGTTTGTTGTGTTGAGAACAATTGTTTCAGCTATCCTGGGGTCATTATAGGAAAAATCCAAAATACATTTAAATGTTTAACACGTAAGAAGTAAATGTCAGCCGGGGGTCTCATTACAGCAGAACACTTTTTGGTATGAAATGATAAATAAACAGCATGTTACATTTTATAAATTGGCCTCCTGCAGGGGTTTTTTCCCTTCACATCCTGCTTAGTGACCCAGAGACCTTTTCTCGTTCCATGTTGCTCCTCTTGCTGATTTGTGATAGATGCTTGACTAAAAAAAAAACCCCAACCATGAGTCATATCATGACTCTAAGACACAGATTTCGAATATTCCAATCATTTTTAATATAATCAAAAATGCAATCTGCCAGTGAATAACAAATTATGCAAATGCAGCCATTGCCTTGATCTTGTAGAAGGTGGGAGCGGAGGGGTGTGGGAGAGGGAAAGGAGGAACATGGGCAGGAGCTATGACCTGTGGTAATAAGCATCTGATGAATCCGGACCAACGCTGGGCTTCTCTGGGACACAGTGGTACACTCAAGATGGAGAAAATTAAAGAGTTGTAATTATGTTTTCCTGTGGGGGTGCGGCAGAGACAGCCAGATATTCATCAAAGAGCACTGCAGCAGGTGCGACTAGCTCATGCCTCCACTGATTCACCATCTGAGGCAGGCCCTCTTCTCTCACCCCTCCACTGTAGAGCCCTCTCCTGTAACCGAGCCGTGTGATTTTCATGACGCATTGATCATCATTTCCTTCTAAACATGCACAGGCTGCTTTGGCTGGGGGTAGCTGCCCGTACACTGTGCCCCAGCTTGGAGACATATTGAGCCATCCCAGCAAGCGGATGCCTGCAAAATCAAATTCAGGAGTCTTGCCAGTATGGAAAACACTCTTGTCTCTGCCCCAGTTTCTTTACCGCTATGAAATCATTGATGAGGAAAAGTCAACTCATGCTGGCTGTAGCCAGAAGCAGCTAATGCTGCAGGCAACAGCCCGTGCCTGACCCTTCAATCACACCTAATGCATCAAATGCGTCATCCTCCGATGAAAGGCCTTTCATTTCAGATGAAAAATCCCAATTTAACTGCGGAGGCTCTGAGCAGGAAGTCCGTTTCCTGGGATTTGCTCTGTACGTTTATGTAGATCTACGACCAGCACATCTTTATATAGATGCACGTATACTGTTTGGATGGAGATGCATGTATAAATCAAATATGCATTGACAATGAATTTGCATGACATTTGCTTTTGTTTGACCTTTTTTTTTCCTTCCTTTTTCAAGATTTAATTTTATTCTGTAGTGACTTAAATAACACTGAAATCACGGGCCACGATATATTTTCGATCCTTGCATAAACAGTATTGTAGCGTGTTAGTCCCTAACATTGGGGATGACAAAACAAATAATTCAAATAAGTGTTAATTTTATCAACTATTTCTAGGTTTGGTTCTAGCCCTGAGATAAAATGTCCATGTTAGTTTAAGTCATATTTAGTGAAATAAAATGCGGTTTTCTTTATTAATTGTATTCTTGTTGCCGACGGAAAAAAAAACTTGGCATGACATTCTTTGTTTTAATCAGATTAGTTGATGTCAACGTTGTGAACATTTCAAGAATAAGAGTGAGCGTTTTTGCTCAAACTTCAGCAAACTGCTTTTCGAATGAGAATTCATTTCAACTGATTTCAGGCTAAAATAAAAATAAAAATGCAAATGAGCCACAAGCATGTTTGGTCTGATGTTATTAATTCAAGCAATACATCCAGACATGAAAGAGAATAAAACAACGAAGTCGGGGGGGAAAATGCAACGACATTAGCAAATCCAACGCAATATAACTCTTGCAATATGAGTCAATCATTGAACTTTCTCTTTGATAACCCAAACCGTCAGTATCCAGAAAACAGGGAAACTCTACACGGTCAGAACCCTGAACAACAGCCCAGCTATAAACCCGACTCTTATTCGCTGTTTCAGGATTGTGTCAGAAAAGTAGTGATTTTTAAATTTAAATTTTCAGGCCTAAGCACACACGCACGCACGCACACAAACACACACACACACACACACACACACACACACACACGTGATGAGAAGTTATTAGTTTGCTTTCTGGTTACTAATCCAAACTGAGGAGGGCCTGGCTCTGATCTGGACAGTGACAAAATGTCCTCGGTAAGACGAGTTCCTCTGAGCTGCAACACCAATGCAACTGTTCGCTCTCTCCAAAAGGAAAACTCAACATATTCGCAACAGCGCACAATCTCCCAGAAACATTGCTACTCTCACACAACCCTCCTGAACACCGGGAATATATATTTTAAAAAAAGCATCATGTCCCTTAGATCCTCTGCTTGCGTACCTCTTGTTAAAGCATTAGCGAGCTGCTCAATCTGATACTGGTCCAATGCAGTTGAATATGTAGCTGAACACTGGATGGAGACAAGTGAAGGAAATGGTTACTTTGGCAAGCAAGAGGGGTCTCAGTCAGGAGCAGGTGTGTTTGAGGTGTGTGCTGCTAAGAGAAAAAGAATAATCTCAAGACTAATTTAAAATAATCACTGAAGTTATTTCGCAGTCTGAACACGGAGCAGAAGAAGAAGAAGAGCCAAGTATCAAAAGTTGGTTAAAAAAAATGAGTTCAGCAGTGATGTTCACAAGTCACCAAGTGTTTGACATTATTTCCACTTTATTCCCCACCAAAAATCAATTTCTCTCCTCTGACTGTGTCTCAGCTGCAGGGTACCTGACATTGAAGATAATGGTGCATGATAAACCATTTCCCTGTATGCAGCTAGCGTGGCTTTATCTGGGATAAGTTTTATATCTTCATGATCGACAGCATGACTGACGACACCTCATGATTATGGAGGGTTTTATTCCCTTTTGGCAAAACAAAAAACATATCGCAAACAAGGAGAGTTAAGGACATGCTTTTTCTCTCTCTCCACAGCAGAGGAGGTTGGGCAGGGAGGAAGAGATTGTTTTCATCTTGTGCATTAAAATGTGTATAGATATTTTACTTATGTAATTAAGATTAATCAATCATATAGGATTCATGGTTTTTATTATTTTAGCTATAATATGTTAAATGTGTATTTTCACTTAAATAGCACTGGCTCAGAAAATTCCAATGAAAATGTCATTTTTTATCAATATTGTGGTTACAGAAATATGCCAAAATATAAAACATGCATTCAAACCTTTGCAAGTCAAAAGATAACTACTAATCAAAAGTAAGCAGTATGATTTTTAATAATTCATAAAAAGAAAGGACATTACTACGCACTTATAATGCAGCAACCTTATCACTTTTCTAATTGAATGGCTGTGATCCTGCAACATTTTTAGGGTGACATCATAATGTCTTCCATCGAGAATAATTCCGCCAACATACAGTTTACATAAAAAACACTTTACTTAAATTGTCACAGCTGTCATAATGTAATAAATCGTTCTAATAGTTTGCATCAATCTGCATGGTTACGAGGCCAAACTTACACTACTCTCTTTATTAAAGTCATGCACAATACTTGATTTACTGACATTAATTTAGTGAAGAAAAAACACATTTGAAGTCTAATCAGTATTGTTTTTGTTATTTTAAAAGAAAAAGGCGGCATGCGTGACTTCAATTTTGTCCTTTTATATTTCATAATGCCAAAATTAAACCAAATCAAATAACAGAAAGACGATGGAATCAATAAATGGCCATAGCTCTTGTGGTGTATTGTTGGCTATTATTTAGTATCAGTGTGTGTTGATGTGCTAGTATTCGAGAAATGTGCCCAGAGTGTAAACGCCGCATGTATCACCATATCGTGCAGGCAGTTGGTCCAAAGTGGCTGGCCCACCTGTTGCACAAATGATCCTCATGCTGACTGTAATTATTTTGTTAGCAAATGGTAAAAAGTAAAAAAAACAAAAATAATAATAATAATAATTTTTGGCCAGTGCCCTGCATGATGATTAAATAGTGGATTACACCTGCTGCCAGTTGTTGTATTACCAAGCTGTTAAGTACTGAAAGTTAAGACCGGGCAGCATGGCTCCCTCACAGCAAGAGTTCATGGTTTGAACCGGTCCAACCTGCAAGACCCTTTCTGTGTGGAATATGCATATCCTCCCTTTGTCTGTGGCTTTCTTTGAGTACCATGGTTTCCTCCCACAGTCTAAACACATGCAGGACAGATTAATGGGTGACTCCAATTTGTCAGACCGTGTGAATGTGCTAGGCTGGCCACCTCTCCAGGACGCACCCTGCCTCTGGCCCAGGGTCAGCTGGGATCGGCTCCAGCACCAGATTTTGTTGCATCTCACCAACTAATCGGATCATTAGTTTGCCATTTACTGTTCACTGGGTGACTGAGTAGCAGACAATGCATATTATGGAAAAAATGGACAAATTCAGTAGCAGAATCAGAAAAACTGTATTGATCCATTTGGGAAATTGGGTTTGCAAAGCACAGTTGGATTTCAATGACAAACAACAAATTATCTGACACTATCTCCTGTGGCAATGAGGCTCATTGGCTGGCTCATGAACACAGGACTTTTAACTCTATGTCAATAAGTGTATGTGCATGAGAATGGTATTGCTGATTACTTACATCTCTGTAATTCACAGTACATAAATACAAATACGATATATGATCGAAATACAGTTATTTGTAAAGAAAGTCTGGCCCTTGTACGGATCGAATAATTCCTTTCAGTCGGCTATGTTCAGACCTGCCTTGTACCACAATCTGAAGGATTATGCATGGAGGACATGGAGAAATCTACCCAGAGAGATTTCACCAAAAGAAGAAAGTAGGAGGCGGGTTATCTGACTGCAAGCAAAACTGACAATTTTTTTTCTACTTTTGCTCATAAAAATTGATACAAAAAAACCAAACTTTATACAAACATTCGTTGAGGTGCCCTAAAGCAGGGCACTTGGCATCCCAATTGCTGATGCTCAGTTGCCAGGAGAGAAGACCCTGCCTGTACCTTGTGGATGCGAATGCGCATAAGTGTGAAGTGGGGCAGAACACTAAATATACTCCAGCGCTTAGCAAACTGGGCCTGGAAGGGCTGAAAGAAAACCAAGAAATGTCAACAGTGGAGACTTGGAACAGTTTTTGCGCTGGCATTATCTCGCCCCCCCTTCCTCCAAGTACAGATAAATGAAACAATGCCTTGTGTATCATCACTGAGTTCTAACCGAATCAGGTTTATTTTCATCTTCACTTTCTTAGGTCATCCGGAAGTACATTGAATCAGATGCTTCTGACCTGAAAGGCCAGGCTCTGTAACTGTCTCTTAGCGGTGCCATGACGGTAACACTGGTCTGTGAAACCTTCTAGTGAAAGGCTCTACCTTTCAAATGCAAACACAAAGCTGAATTCTTTGGGATAAGGAAAAACAGAAGTCAATTTGGGCCAACCCAAACCTTTGACTTTTCCCATGTTGCCTCAGGCATGGTTTGACTCAGCCTTACTAGCCTAATTGTAGTGTTGAATTTTGTTTGAAATTATTATCGTATTTAAGGACTTGGATGAAGATTTGTAAAGCACTGTCAACAGAGATCTAAATCAAAACACTACATGACTAGATATAGATAATAAATACACCCAGTTCTTCAAGCTTTGTCTAAAAGAGAGCAACTTCATGTTCTTTGTTCTGTCTTTTTGCGCAAAGCAGCAAAATGTAAGGCATTCTGCTGGAGCCCCCTTGATGTCAAACAACCAATCACAAGGATCATAAATGTTCAATGTCTTATGAGTCATGTACCCATTTTAAAACCACTATTTTTCTTAAGCCTCCCAATGTCGTCTGATTCCAGCCAGTAGAGAACATTTCGTTTTGGTGACGTAATAGTTAATTTCTTGTCTGCATGTGTTCTACAGCAAATTGCTCCTCTTTCTTTCTACACAGAACCTGCACAGTGATAAGACTTTAAATTGGATCAAGGTCTGTTCTTTATCCTTTGACAAAACTGCATTTCCATATCTTCTGAACGTGTCAAATTGAACCTCCAACAATACATCTTCGGCGGACAGAAACAGAAATTGTGACGAAAATCAGTTGTCAAAAACATTAATGGGTAGATGATGAGGGCTTAGCTCGCTACCTGAGACAACTGTGAATGCAGGTTTTGCTATAGTTACACAGGCAGCTGAGTGTGGGGGGGTGGGGGGTGGGGGGGGGATGCTTACAGGATGCTCCAGGAGTAATTATCCTTTCCCAGCAGTCACTCAGTGTTTATCCTTCCACCAGTCGATACCTGTCGCTGCCGGTGTGACTCGCTCAGAGAGGATGTGCAAACATTACAAGAGCAGGAAAATAACTGAAAACCAAGCAGAGATATTCTCTAACGTACGACATTGTGGGCTTTTCCTTTCCATCCAGGTAATCAGTGGCCACTATAACTCCAGTGCAGAAATTAGACGCTACACCTTCTCTTCTCTATCTAAGAGAGCCATCAGCCATGTTAGGCAGTGCTAGCAATAATAGAAAATCACTACACTGTACAGCGTTGGCTATTACAAGGATTCTGATGTAAGCAGTTCTCTTCAAGATGATCCTCGGTTTATATTAAAATTTTTTACACAATCAGCCCCTGACAGGTGAGACAACAGAAAAACAATGTCCAGATTCGAATGACTGGAGACCGTGTCATCACAGGGACGTGTTCAATTACTGTGCCTGCATTGCGTGGCTAATTGACTGCGTGCTGGCAAAGACCAAAAAATTAAAGGTGTTTCAACAGGGACAGAAAAGAAAACGAGACATCTTGTAAATCTGTTATGGTGTTATGATGTTTGGTGTTTTTGTCCATGGTGGTAGCCTTGTGGATGGTTCTATCAGGAGCATACCAACACGGATTTTCACGAACACTTGTGTACCCTCTGTGCTATCGAGGTTTTCCCTTTCAGTATCAATTGGACATAAATCCTACACGTGAGCACGAGAAATGGGTTAAGTCCCCTATCTGTGGTCAAACCCCATTCAGAGGGGATTTTGGTTGGGGGAAAAGCACTGACTTACACATATGTAAGGAAGAGAGTCTGTATAGGAGCAATGGAGACTGCATGATTGAGGGAGAGAGAAACTTTTTTTTTTGTCACTTTAGTCCTCAATTGGTTCTGCTGCTTGTTGCCTGGTAACCACAATCCCCTTTGAAAGGCACTCTTCCTTGCTCAAAATATCACTAAAGATATATTCACATTCTGTCTACCAGACACCCCTATCAACAATGGAGCAATTGTCTCCATTTGGGAGGAACAGTGCATGCAAGACACCCTCTTTTTTTTAAATGTTTTTTTTCCTGGAACATGGTCCTGATTTGCTGGGTTTTCCAGCTAAGCTCGCTGAGTAGCCTTTGTGCGTAATGGAAGATAATGACTGCTTCGTGGCTGACAAATTGTAGTTTGCTGGTATGTTGGGTGTAATTGCTACAGCAGTAGGTGACACATTGTTGGCTGGAGGTGAGCTGGAATTTTTTTTGATAACTCACATTAGGTGGTGCGGTATGGTGAGTGTTGTATATGCTAATCATCTGATTACTGTCAAATCAGACATTCCACTCACTCTGGCAGGTCGCTATAAAATAGGAACTAATTTGCTCTCAAGCCATTTCAGAGAATAGATAAGCAAGAGATGGAAATTACTTCAGGAGCATATGGTATATGGAGGAACATTCAATATTCATAATTTCTAGAGTAAAACTGCATCAACACACGTTGCTGCAGAGCTTCCTTCAACTTTAAGACAGGTCATCGGCATGAAGGCAGATTTCGATACATTTATTCATTGGCATTCATATTGATCAATCTTTGATAGAAATACCAAGAGACTATGTAATATGTCATGAATGTGCTAAAGTTCACCCCATTAAATGTTACAGAGAATTATTTCTTTTTCATCATTGCCCTGGCTCATTTTCATATGCAGTTGTTAAATAGTTCTGTAAATGGTGACCTGTGCTGGCCTGGACAACGCTCTCTTGCACACCCAGCTCTCATAAAGGATTATATTTTGTTGCTGTACCAAATTAATTTCCCCACGAGGGAATTAATTAAGTACCTACCCTGCTGCTGCAGGACTGCAGCCATGCTGATTATTATACTCAACAGACATTAAATTGATCTGCAGGGCTGAAACATCTGCACCTGCCATCTCATTTGTTCACTGAAAGAAAACAACACAAAAATATTAAAATGAATATTGATTCTAATACATTAGAAACTCACCAGGCTTATTCGTTAGACTATTGATTTGGCTGAATGCACAAAGCACAATGACCCACAAATTTTCATTTAAGAGGCCAAAAGACTAAAAATGGAAAAGCTCAATAAAAGTTATAATTCTGGCTATGATTGTATCATTGACTATCATTTTCCTGTTCATTGCCTAACCATGGCATTGCATTTCACTGTTATGTGTGGTGTCCATCACTGTTTTGAGCATACCATTCTCTTTGTACTGCAGGTTGCCGTATACTTGTCAGTGCAAATCAGAGGTAGCCTGGAAGGACAACTTGACCTGCTCCATAGGAACCTCATTGGGCCTTGGTTCCGACACAATTGGACCAAATCACTAGTCATTTTTCTAAACGTGAAGCAATACAGCCATACATCATATTCACAGAACCGTTTTTGAAACTCGACTACAACTCACTATCAACCATTTACAACTACATGAAACACAATAAAAACAACAAGCAACTAAATCAGCATATCGCATAAACACAAAAATTGTACATGATAAAGCTTATCCTTCCTCTAACTCTCAGACAAACATTCAGCTGACCAGCCGCTGACCAATGTTCGTATGTTCAGATGTTGTTCTATGGATTTCAAGAGGAATGGGCTTCATCTGCATTATTACATAGGAGATATTCACTCAAAATTTTTTTTTGCGATGTTACTACAGTAATATGCTGCTTTCACATTTATGGGTTTGTATTCACAATTGAATAATCCAAGTATTAATATATCAATGATATGGTCCATAATAGGTATTTTTTAAATTTTGATTCTTTAAGTACATTTTGCTGTCCTTCTACCTAGTCAAATTTAGAATTTATGACTTTATGAATGGTTTCTAATATTGATAATGGTGATTCACTGTATGAATTGTAATATCTCAGTTGTCTCTTCCTCAGTTTGGATTTGGTTTCTGGAAATTGGTGAAACAGCGCCTCCCCCTTGACTGCAACCTGTGAGGATGTCAGACTTTGTGGTGCAACGGAGTACTGCACCCTTGCAGTTGTGGTGACAAATCACCTCAGGAGCCCGACAGGTGAAGTAATTAACGTCACGGAGTGGTGATTTATTAATACTCATGAGTCTGGATGGGAACTGTGAAGAAGTTGGGAAGTTATGTCGGCTGCAGTTTGGCCCTTAAAACAACAACAACAACAACAACAACAACTCCAATCCAAAAGGAGGAACCAGAGAGTTAGCAGTTAGAAGGGAGCTAGACAGCTAGGTAACAACGGCTAGGTAGCAACGGCTAGGTAGCAACAGCTAGGTAGCCATGTTGGAATCCGGATATCAACCACTTTGCTTCTGTGAAAGAAACGAGAGCGACCTTCATCTTCAAAACATGTGAGTAAGATTCACTCTCTCTTTATTTCTCTCTCTCTGTGTGTGTGTGTCTGTCTGTGTCTGTCTGTCTTTCTCTTTAATGGCTCTTCTGATGCTAAGTTGCCTTCAATGACTGTTTTTACTTGATTCTATGGAGGCCACGTGAAATTTGGTTTGCCTGGACTTTGAAGTTGTTGTGTTGCTGCTGAGTTATTTACCAACAGTGAGCAGTTAGTTAGTTAGTTAGCTAGTTAGTTAGCTTTCCAAACTTGTTAGCAGTCACCTAACTTTTTATGTTGTGTGATGTTTACATCCCATTGAGAAGGTCTGACAGTTTGTCTATTAATTTTTTTTGATGGTTCATATATGTGTGACGTATTTGGGTGAGTCATGTATTTGATACATGCAGTGGTTTTGATGTGAACATAGACCTTGTTTTTGTCTGTGAATTAATTTTGGGTTGTCCTTTTTACATTCCTACTGTACAAAATGACAAGTCATTTACAACCATTGTGAGAACTGAATAACCATTTAAATGACATTAGTAAGTATAAATGTCAAAAAATTGCCGTACGTGTTTCACCTGAATTATCCAAAGTCAAATATGCTCAACTTTAATTAATGATATTAATAAATAAACCTTTAAATTGATAGCAAACATGTGTGATAGATGTATTCCTCAGACTTGTCAGTCCTAAAGTGACATGAGGGACACGTCAGGAGTCTTGCCAACCAAAATAAGAAATGATTCAACGCCCCACAAAACGTCTTTGACCTGATCTGCAAAATGATGATTATTCAGATCATAAGTGTGACTGATCGCATTGTTGCCTATTTACATGCCCAGAAAAATAATCTGTACACACAGTTAAATCATTTTGTACCAAAAAAAAAAAGATAATATAAGATGGGTTGCTGTGGAACAAGCACTAATGAAATGGGGGTCTTTGGTCTCGTGTACAGATAATTGGATTTTTTTAATGTGAAAACATTTGGCGATTGCTCATTTAGACCAATATTACTGCTGAAGCAGTGAAACTGCACTGCAATGCCGACTGTGTGACAATTTGCTGCCCAAAAGCTGGAACAAAAGTTGGATTTTTTGATGGCGCCAGCCTTTTTTTACCAGTGACCAATTGCATAGTGTTGTGCAGATTCAATCCATGAACCTGTCAGGAGGTATAAAATTGCCAGAGGAAGTGGCGTGAGTGTCGACAGAGGGCTGGAGTGTGAGGGGATCAGGCGTAGCTGTGATTGGGAACTTGATCAAAAGCAACAGAGATCCGGTGTTCGGGAAAGAAGTGCTGCTCATTCGCATTGCTTGGGGCTGAAAAGCAGACAATGTAATATCCTGCTTAGTTTACCCACGGCTTTGAGGGAATCAAATCCTGATGTACATTTGTGTTTGTATTGGCCTTCTAACTTAAACTGTCTCTCAGGAAGATGCGTGTGAGCTAAAGTCAAGACAATTCATTTTTTTGCTTAATAAATCTACACACACCACGGAGAGCTGAAAGATGAGTTATTTTTGTTCTGCAACTCATTAAAACATGCTTGAGGCTATGTGATTGAATCACATGTTTCTGAGGGGAGCGTGAGTGCTGCACGCTCAAAAATAGGCCATCCAATCCAGCAAGGAGTAAAGTTATTCAATAGGATGATGACTGGATTGTAAAATACAAACTCTCCCCACCCCACTTCTGAGAGAAGAAGTTGTTTAATTTCTACACAATTAAGATGGAAATTGTTCAACTGATACCCTCTTAGTGGCAGTGATTTGACAGTTATTGCCCGACCAAAGGGACGACAGCCTCAGCTCGCATGGTAAAACCCCCCCAGCTCTACTGTTTGCAAGAAGATGGTTTATGGAAGGCTGTAACTCGTGTTGCTGAAGGGATTTAATTTTACGATAATACAAAATGCATTTTAAGCACATGTTTAAGCATTGGGACTGTGTGATAATGCAAGGTTATTATCTTGTTTTTGCACCAAATGAAAGAATTATAGATATTTACTCTTTTTATGAGGCCCACTTATTTACAGATTTTCCTACATCAGCACAATTTAAAATATAGAGATTTAAGAGAAGTGGATTATGCAACTAAATACACAGAAAAAAGCAAAGTATTTCTACAATGTGTAGAAAGAGAGGGAGAATGCAGTGCAAAGATTCAGTCAGCGAAAACAAACCCATTTTATAAACTACTTTTTTGTCATTTCTACTGAGACAGTTCAACTATAAAAGTAAGTTTTCCAGTTGCCATAGATGTCCCATTGCAAATGTGTTGGCCCGCCCATGAAAATGGTCAATAAACACACATCAACCATTTGGGTGCAAATCTGTCTCTACGACCATAAGCATCAGAAACTCATGCATGTTAATAATGCAAACATCACAACTTGCAAATGTGAATTTGAATTATACGGTGTAATTATTCTATTCTATTATATATTACAAATAAGAATATAATTTTTTTTTTAAATTAAACGTGTGGCCAGGATTTAGCTTCCTGTTGTTTTTACTTTATTTTTCAATAAAGTTATTATTGACATAGTAGATTGACAAAATTGTATTCACCCCTGTCTGTTTGTTGGTTTGTGAACAGGATGAATCAAGAAGTTCTGAAACATGTTCCACTAAACTTGGTGTGGTGACGGGGCATGGCCAAGGGAAGCACGCATACAATTTTGCATCCGGTTAAATGGGTAGATCCATGAATTGTTCGCTTTCCTTTATGTTGAATTAGTTCTGTCATTTTCATCAGCTTCCCTGGAAATAATGTTTGGATGATGATGTAAAAAAAAATCTATGAGTTTGTACAATTTGGTGCAGTTTATGAGAGAACTGTTTTTTCCTTTTACAGCTTGACAATCTTGTGGGATTGTTTAGCCTTGGCTCCTTTTATGCACGATTCTATGTCTTGTGACACTGAGCGTATGCATGCGTCAACAGGCTACACATCAGTGAAAATGGGTGGAAACATTTCACAGCCCCTTTTCCTTTTCTGTTGTGAAAAGCGCAAACATGGACTTTCGGTTGCAACAAGAGAACACTGTGCTTAAATCCCGGCCTACACATATACCTTCCCTTGACGTCATCATCTTTATAGTTTGACACATGAGATGTATGCCGGCATTGGCCGCGTGTCTAACATGGCACCCTCTTTTGGTCTGTTAACGTTTTCAAAATACCTTTTGCTACAAACAAAAACATCCTCCTATGTGTTGAATATTGCAATTTTGATGAATATTCTGATGTGTGCAATCAAACAGCCGACGTACCTCTTTGCTTATATTTTGTGGGGTTTTCTTTGTAGGGAATCATACATTTTTAATGACAAAGATTACCTCTGCACGTGCGACGCAAGTTTGCCACCAACGCTATTTTGCAGGGGCACCGTTGCTGCAGCTTGGCCTCAGTACCGCCCAAGACAATTGCGATTAGTTTAAAGAAAAAAAAAGTTTCCCCTATAGCGGAATGATAATGAGTTTTGTCAGCCCAGTCTCCAGCTCTGTTGCAGCATTGTGGAGATATAGTTATGGTAATGCAAAACTAGCATCTATGGGTGTTCCTAATGTACTGTCTTAATCTTCAGCCCATCTTTTTCTGGATTATTTTATAACAACTCCACTTTCTGTTGAAATAGTTTTCTTTGTGATATATCATTGAATCATTTTAGTATTGTTCTCCGTCGTTGCTGAGGGGGGTGGGGGGCAGTTGACTTAGTGAGTGGACACTTGATAGAGCAGACGTGAAAGGTCAATGTGAGTGTGAGAGAGAGAGACAGAAGGATGAGATGCCCAAAGTGGGATAATAAGGGCATGTGCTCAGTCTCACCACACTTATTAACCGAGCAAAGGCTTGAAGTTGAGCATGTAACTCCACCACTGTAATTTGTGTGGTCAGAGTCCATTCAACCTTTGACAATGAACTTGTCTGTGAGTGATCCGTGCACCAAGGATGCAGGCAGCCGCGTCTTCCGAGGGATTTGACTGAGCACAAACCGTGTAGAAATTTGCTGATTTCAGCTTCGTGGCATCCAGGGGGCTCGATGGGTGCGATATGTGTTATGACAGTCCAAGGTTCATCATATCTTGACTAATGGAGTTGTTAACATCAGACACAGCATACATGGGACATGGCACCGTCAAGACAGATGGCCTTCATTTTTCCACACGTTCCCTCTCATCTCCCTAATAGAACCAAGCGCGGGCTGTCGGGAGCGACGTCGAGGAGGCTTTCATTTAAATTCCTGGATAAGGATCAATAAAGTCTCTATTTGAATATCAATCATTCCTTGTCAGCATGGCTGAGTTGTGTGATTGTTTGAGGTGTGTTACGATTTATAGTGGGTTTTTGAAAAGACTGCAAATATGACATGAATGTCAAGGGAAGCAACATAGAGAAGATTGTGTTTTGAGATTTTTACAGTGAATGTGTGCTTCACAAAAAATATACTAAAGGCAAAATAAACATTTTGCATCCAACTTAATGGAAAAGCTTCAAATAGCAAAGATTGGAACTATTAATCAGATTTTAACTTTTGGTCACTCAGTCCTTTGACAGAGGTACTAGGACTTTGTCCACTGCAGATCTGAAATTATTGTTTCTGAGACAAACTGGCCACTGGAGAGTATCAGAGATCCGTCAGCCTATCTGTCAGGAGCTAACAGTCGTACAGTCCACTCTGGGAATACTACGGAGCTGACATCTCTTGTAGTCCAAGCCACCTGTCGAAAGCAACAGAAAGAAAAGCCTGAGAAAGGAGGTTGAACTGTGGAGGGTGAGGCTGCGCGGTTAGTGCTCGCCGGGCAAGAAGAGTAGGTGGATGCTCGAAACGCTGAGCTGAGGCCACCATCCATCTCTCATCCGAAGGGAGAAATGCTGAGGAGTCCTCTGGCTCAGGATGATGAATGGTGGCTACCGCTGGAGAGGAAGCTACTATGATATTTGGTATTGTATATGGCGCTCTCTTACTCTATGTCGAGACAGGTTTCAGTACGTTGACAAGCCAGCAGGCACAGCTATCAAATCCTCAATGGTGCTACTCATGCAGTGGGGTTTGGTACAATAAGGCATGGCAGGGAAAGATATCTACGTCCGAAAGTAATGCTTTCGATACACACGTTATATGAGAAAACATAATCTGGTTAAACAACATGCTTTATGAATCGGACGTACAAAAATACAGCACAAATATTCATGTACAATCTTTCAAACACCATTCTACTTTAAATGTTAAAGCTAAATGGCTGAAACCAGAAAAATAAAAACCCAACCACCTCCAGTTCATGGCCTGTGGAGATAATTTTCTTTCCCCTATTATTTGTTTTATTTCATGCTCAGAGAAAGGTTGTTTTGATAAAAACAAATCTTAACATGTATCAGGTCAAGTACAGAGAGAGAACAAAGAATAAAAGTGAAGGCTTTAAAGCAAATTAAAATAATTTTCATTGAACAATATTATTGAAGTTTTTATTATTACTCCAAGAAGATATTCACTGAATGGTCGACCTGAATCTGCGCCAGAGGTGATGTAGGGTTCCCGAATTTCAGAATTGTCAAATAACCCTGGATAGAAATGGTTAGAGAAATTAAATCAATACTACTGTAGGTTATGAGATTTCTTTTAGTTTGGGCACTATGTGGTACGTAATATCCCAACTGAATATAAGGACATACTGGGACAAGTGCACTTTCAAATTATTACTTGTAGCTGACATCGCAAAAAGTTTCTGAAGGCTGGTGTGTAACATGTTCTGCTGCCCCAGAGGAAATAAATTCACGACGAGCAAAGGCAAAGTTTTTAGCCTGCGTCCTGACGTCTTTCTTGCTGAAATGGAAAGGGAGAAATCTGTCAAACAGCCAAGAATTGCGTGTGGTGCAGATGGTGAGTCAAGTGTGAAAAAACTGTCAGAGAAAAATAATTATGCAAGAGAGGAATGAAAGGGAGAGAGGACTGGACTCACTCCAGTTCCTCAGCTGACTAGTGGCCACTGGGAAACTGAGCTGAATCCAGATGTCCAACAAAATGAACATTCATTTGTAGCCACTGAAGCTAGTTTGAATCCATTCTTAATGTTACTTTGCATGGTAGTGCTATCACTCACGGGAAAAAAAGAAGGATTACTTCAGGACATCGTGCTCGCTTCATCATTCATTGGGATTCCTACAGTTGTTTGTTGCTTTGGGCAGTTGCTAGGCTGAAGCCTTGTGGTTAACACCACAGCTAAACAAAACATCTAATGATTCATTGGCCGTGTTATAATCTAACCAAATATTATATTGGTCCTTCTAAAATGAGCAATGGTGCAAATAACTATATGTCCCGTAATGATCATGGAGAGGATGAATGTGAAAGGGATTCGGGATGTCTGACTGTAAAAAAAAAAAAAAGATTCCGCTGGTCAAAATGCTAAACTTGTGGCTTCAAAATGGCAGATCACAAACCAGTGGGCGACGTCATGGTGGGTTGCCACTTGGGCTGTACAAGGTAATTACTGGGAAACAGTAGTAACCATTAAATTATACGTGTAGTTCCCCTGTACATTTGTATTCAATTAAACCAAAAACTACAAAATGAAAGAAAAGAAAAAAAAAGAGTACAAATACTGTAATGACTGTCACTCAAATTTGAGCCATCTATTACAGGCTTGTGGCGGAGAGGCGAGGAAGCCACCCCTCGACATTTTGGCGGGATATGTCTTGATGGTAGCCGCTGTGAGATGGAGAAAAATGACCCTTCATCTTTGATGGCAATGAGCGAGAGGGAGAGCTGACGGTTATCCAAACTCAGAGTCAGTCACGCAGGCAGCGGGTGTGGTGAACTGGGAGGACAGTGACCCCTGCCAACAAGCCCCCCCCCCAGAAAAGAGGCTGTCAAAGAAAGAGACACTTTACACTCAAGTGATGTCTGACTGCCTGTGGGAGTCAAGGGCTCTCTGCATGCAATCTTCCTTTAATAACTGAAAATACTTGCCTGCATTGATTCGGGTATTACTGCGGTAGCAGCTGATGGTACAAAGGTACCCGTCATGCTTTGACATTCAAATGAGAAGACATGGACTCTCTTATTTTTTTTTTTAAAGTGCTTTTACATTAAGTGTGGCTAGGCATCAAAAGTTCAGTTGCAGTATCCTATAAAGGGCATGCCTGACTTGCTGGTGAATTTTGCACTGTGACAAAGTACTATTCAAGCCTTGTGCTGTCAGAAACAATGAACCATCACCCCGTCGCACATATCGCTTGTACATCTAGTGTGACGGCTCTGCTTCTCATGCAAATTGTCTCAGTCAATGAACAACACTCCAGCAAGTTGATAACACTGGGCTCAAATTAGAGTTGATAAGATTTTGAGCATGTAATGTCACATTTACAAATAAAGGTTGTTGTTGTAAATCAACCTGAGCCTGTAAAATAGATCTCTTTGAGCTTCAAGGTTTTGTATATAAAGATTTGTATTTGCAAAAAATGTTAAACTGTGTAACATTGTGTTACTGTTTAAATAAACCCTAACCCCAACATACCAGGGAAGACATAAGAGTCCAATCAGAGGACAGATGATTCTGTTGCCTTCATCCTCACTGCAGGTCCTGAGAGTCGATGTAGATTTTGAAGATGGATGGCGGTGCAGGCTTTTCTGCGCTACACAGGCGGGTTTGCAAATATACAAAGCATCACATTAAATAGTTACCATTATTTTTCTACAGTATCGTCAGATATAATTAAGCCCTCCTGGGTCACAGAATAGCCCACAAACGCCATCCATCTGCAAAATCTATAAAGCCGAGCAACTGACCCATCTGCCCTCTAACTGGAAAATTTAACTCTTTGGGATTCGATTGACATTGTCCAATCAGATTAAGGTGTAAAAACATTGTCGACATTCATACATGCAAAAGCACTACACTGTTTTTGTGTGATTTGTGTCACATTTTATTCATTGTCTTGTTTCTTATTTTTTAAATGTAAATCTTTTCCCAACATGTCCAAGCTCATGCAGATGAATCTCATGCAGATTTATTTTAGAGGTTACAAACATTGCTTTACAACTACAGGCTTAAGAATTATTTGTGAACATCACTTAACAAGCTCACAAGCTTATTGACTTTAATTTATGCCCGTACTACTTTGAAATCCTGTTACAGGTTATCAGATTACAGGTGCGCAATTAGCGACAACATTTTTTTGAGAATATGATAACTCTAATCCTAGATACAAAGAATCCTCTGTGAACTATCTCGTCTCTCGTGGCTTAAGTTGCATCTGTTGAGCAAAAGTTGCACAGTCTCGGTTGAAGTCGATCAATACTGTATGACTGAGTGACATCAACACAACAAATGTTCCTTTCTTTTTTTGAGGAAAATACAAGCCCACCAAATTCTGCATGATGAACAAAACAACTCGCTAGGGAAGGACTTTGATTCACTCAACCACACAATCTATACAGAATATAATGCAGGTACACCATCGATCCAGAACAGGTGAAGCCCTGCATTTTTTGTGTCTATCACATTTCCTGACAAATAAAGTCATTGGGCTTCACATGAAATTGCAAAAAGAAGCAAGTAATTTGAACAGAAGAATATAATAACAAAAATACAAAAAAAAATAAAAACTACAAAGGTACTCAGCGGAGCGCATATCTCTGCCAAAGCCCAACAGTCACCTTCAATTCAATCAAGCTGCCATCAAGATCCATGTATTTTTCCATGGGAAAAATGGTAAAGGAAGTGGTGCCCCTTTGTCCAGATCTTTGCCAAAATGAAGTGGGTTCTTTTTTGGCCCATGACCCATCCTTCCACCAGGTTTCGTGGAAATCTGTTCTGTAGTTTTTTTGCGTAATCCTGCTGACAAACAAAAGGACAGAGGTGAAACATAACCTGCTAGTGAACTTCTGACACGTAATGTTTGCTTCCGTTGATCATGTGCATCAGGTAAACTGATTTGACAATTTTTGACCGATGAAATTACCTTTCATGAAAAATTATATTTATCAAGGTTGTAGAACTCATTGATTTTCATATTGTTTTTTAAATTACATTTTCCTTTTCTTCCAAAAGATGCTGAACACTTGTATAATCCTGATACATTTCTAAGACTGAAAATTATTGTTTAATATTTCAAAAGATAATTTCTTGGGTCTCATCCTCTACCAATAATGTGGTCAGATTAAAATAAAACAAAAACAAAAAGCTCTTCATGTGCACATGTACCCCAGCCCCCAGATGAGTTAATTCCATGAAATAGAAGTGGAGCCCATGAAATGTACAAAACTCAACCAATCACAGTTTTATTCTCACTTCTGAATACTGTTAATAGGATCCAATGCATAGAATGCCCCTAAAGGTCAAGCCTGTAATTACACTCCTTTTACCTAAGTGGAGAGCATGTCACAAATCCAATCATCGCCTGCATGAGGGATACCCAATCTCCCGGTGAAAATGACTTTGTTTCAGTACTATGCGCTTGCATTATCGCACTTACATTATCCACAGTGAGAAACAAAACGCCTTTAGTGACCAGTGTCTCTAATTGATATCTATCTCCTGAGAGTGCTCGGCTAAATTCAAATGAGGGGTCAAATACTGATGTATGCTTTGGTCAATGTACAGTATTCCTCCCTCCTGCATATAGTAGAAATAAGCTTGTTTTTTCTACCAGGTACCGTAAATGCTCATTGTGATATTGTGAATGTGTTGTTTTTTTTTTGCCATTGATTTTCAGCAGGATGCTATGGTCAAACGATTGGCTGGCATGTGGCATTGGCAGCAGAGTGTTTTGTCAGCGTTCAGTCCTAGGGTGAATGCCTTTCTCTGTCAACAAGTCAAAAATCTTCCAACCTCTCCAAACAATAATCACGCAATGGGGCTTAGCAGCATCTTGTAAAAAGGTGTGTGCGTGTGGTCCCCCCCCCCCCCCTTTGAGTGCATTGCAGAGTCCAGCTCGAAGAAACACATTTTTAAACCAAGGACTATGTAGTTGGAATGGATTTTAAGGTTCAAAAGGAACTGTACTGTAGGTGAAACTGCCCAAACTCTGCATGCACTCTGCAGAAGAAGAGGAGGGCATAACAGCATTGCATATTGATTCAGAATTAAATTTTCAGATGTTGTAAAAGGAAATAGGTCGGACAAATTGGTGGCAAAGACGGAGTAGTACAAAATGTCAGAATACTCAGGTATTGCTTGAGTGCGCTTGGTCATTTACTTTGAAAAACGTGTATTTGATGAAAAAATGGCCATTGATCAAAAACGATTGCTTTTGTCTTCACTAAAAATGTACCTATTGCAAATTAGTAGGAACAAACAGGGGGAAGCCAGCGCAAGTTGAGATGAAAGCCTTTCTCCAGTGTAACTACTATTGATTATACTTACTGTGAGGCCACATAGTGGCTAGAATAATGTTAAAACTGCACCCAAGCAAAAATCAGAAGAAAAGGGTGTGATGTCACACTGGAGGTTGATTGAGAAGTACAAATCAGTTGCAGAGTGTGGATATTTGAGTGCCTTTCTTCTCAGAGCAGTAGAAAACGAACATTTATCTATGTATATACATATGTATATATATATATGCACACAAGTCTTTGTCTGAGGCCACAACTGCACATTGAAAAACTGCCATCTGCCTGGTGTGAGGGTCCCCTGTTAAGACCCCCTGAACTGTTTTGAATGAAGTTTCCCCTTGTTAATTGAGAGTTGTTAAGAACCAAAACCATAATGAAGGATTACTGAGTACTTACACTTGGGTGCTGGTTAAAAATGCAATGCAGACTAGTTTGCTGCTTGGTGCAAAAAACTAAATTGGAGTCTGTTCTTAATTTTAGGTCATAATTAATTTGTGGTGTTGCAGGTTTTGTGCCGCATTTTAATGAATGCAAAATAAGCAAGACTATTGAATTCATGAATAACATCATCACAAAGGGAGAAATCTTGTGCCTACCAGCCTGGGGCTGATATTCAATCATACCAAGAAACATAGTTGTCTGGATATGACAATTATTCAACTTGCAATTCTTACTGAGCTCGTTAAATATGAATATTTTTGTATGCGCGTCCAAACCGGGAAGTTTCCTGTCGTGTCGTGTCCTGCAGATTAGTTTCATTCACCAAAATCAAATTTACACACTAAAGTTGTAAAATAAATGTATGCATCTATATTTCATATAGTCATTTTGATACCTAGAGCAGTGTTTCCTACAGAATAAGATTAACTCTGCTGCAGCAGCTGCGAGGAGAGAGAAGGGGGTGGGGTTTCTGGCACACACGTGCAGCACCCTATCATGTGCGCATCCCAATTGACAGGTACACAGAGAAGAACGGTGTTATGCAGAGTTGTGCCTGTCGGACAGAGAACTGCTTACTGGCAAGAACGTGCACGGCTACTTAAGTGAAAAAAAGTTCTGCCTGCCTGCTGCGCACCGTAAAAAAACTTCATGGATTGTTTGATCACCGATGTGGCGGGAATTCTCCCGGTGCTCCAGATGACCATGTGATTATGACAAATCTATCCACTGTTGATATGTTTGTGAGGGAGCGAGAGTGACATCGCGGCAAGGTGGAGCTGAGCACATGGCGGGCCACCGTAGTCTAGGTAATTAATATTTAACACTGCCTAGATGGAGGAATATGGACAAAACTCCATTGACTCTTCTAATTCCAGGATGAAGGTTTCCCTTTCAGTTGGGATCATGGGTGCTTCGGTGAGGTGAGACCATTCAGAATAGCAAGATAACTAAAAGCCAGCTTGTTTATGTATTGCGGTCAAGGGGGTTCATGCTGAGAAGCAAAGCTCGCTTTTTTTCTGTGAGTCATTTTTTCGTGGCATCCCCAGAGGCTACTCTCTCAGATTAGCACAATGGGGATTATCCCGCCCAGCCTGTGTTGATCCTTTCAATGGCTGAGGGAAGCAATGCAACTGCATCCAGTGCAAGTGTGTGTGTGTGTGTGTGTGTGTGTTTGTGTGTGTGTGTGTGTGTGTGTGTGTGTGTGTGTGTGTGTGTGTGTGTGTGTGTGTGTGTGTGTGTGTGTGTGTGTGTGTGTGTGTGTGTGTGTGTGTGTGTGTGTGGAAGCAGACGCAGCAAAGGCAACTGAGCAGATTCATTGTGGCCTTACACCAAGGACAAAAAGAATGGCAGCGACAGACATGATACACAGCTGGCGAGCGGATATTTTTAGGATCCGTTACAGTCCACATTTGTGCGAAAATAATTTGCCGCAGTGGGACTTTGAAAATGTAACCTAGAACCTGGGAGAGAGAAAAATACCTTGTGAGGGCGATCGGAGTTCACAGAAAAACAATAGATCATACACTCAGTGTTACACAATTCCACAGTTACCATCCACCGCGAGAGGAGAGGAGAGTCAGCACACTGCGCAACCCGCTGACCTGCATCCAGCCAGGCTTGTAGGCAGCAATGTTTACAGTGTTTTTAGCCATGAGACACGTGCTGTAACAACACCGCACCTAGTTTACATTCATGGGTAGTGCTGAGGTCTGTGTAGGACTCCACCAGCGTGTTGTATAAAGTTCAAAGTGAATTCGACATCCAGGGTCCATCACTGTGTTATTTTTCCTCCAGCAGTGGAGGGACAGCCCATGCATTATAACTGCTCGAAATGATGCTTTCTAGCTGACAAGCAGACTTACTGCAGGTTTTGGAGAGTGGTATGTTTGGCCTGTAGTTTTACTGCATGTGTTTCAGGATTGTTGTGTGTGAGTTCTTCGTACTCTTGTATTAGCACTATTTGAGTAGAGCGTTTACTCTTCGTACTGTAAAGGGCTTTATTCAAAATTCAAGCATTCCTTCGAACGTGGGAAGGGTTCATATTCAAACTTAAATGACCAGTTTGAATTGAAAATAAACTAGAAGAGCACAAGACGGTCCAAAGTGGTTTACCTCTTGCTCCAACAGGGGGCACTCACTCTCAGTTTGACCTATTGCATGCCCTCTTGACCTAGTAAAGTAAGCCAGTAGTGTTTCGTTGCTTTGCTATAAAAATGGAGGACACCAGCAAGCAAAAGCTGTCCTTTCAATCACAACACCAACAAATTGCTTGTCATGTCAAATTGGTTCAAACTTGAGTCAACTCTAGTACAGTGTCACACGACATGCGTCGAATATCGAAACGGCCAAATGTTGCTATGTCAGAAATGACACCAAGACATGTTCTGTGGACGGCAGTGACAGGGAGTCTGATGCTGATGAATGCTGTCGAGTGAGTGGAGGCTTTAATATTGCAGCAATTCTAGTCTGAATTGAAATGCAATGATTGTTCTTGTCAGCAAAGATGACTGTTCTACCTCTGGAGTATATTTAAGAGGTGTCAAACGGGATCCCTGTTGCTTCCAGGAGACTTTGGTGACAATGAAAATAATAGCTTTGGATGGCTTTCAAAATGAAAATGCCAAACGCTTTTATTGGTAATGCACCACAATCACAAATCATAACAACATAACCTTCTCTGTCATTTAAAGTCTGCAAGTAGTGCAGATACAAGTTGTAGCGTTGCCACTCACAGTTTTTTTTTTTTTTGGTGTAAAGTAACTTATTAAGAATACTGCTCTTACTACTGCAAGTTTATTACATTGTGTATTATGTATATTGCGTGTGCTTTAAATATGACTAGGATGATGGGGGGGTGTTGTCCTTTTAAGCACATGGTAATTGACACAAATTGTCAACCTTACTTTCAATCACAAAGACAGATTGAGCATCCTGTTACTTTATAGAGAGCACATTTCTATTAAATTGCTGTAAGTGGAAATAAATGCCTTGTAGATCCAGTCACGCTTGGTTATGCAACAAACAGACAACACATCTGGCTTGGAAGTATGAAACAACCTGGCAACACAACATAGAAAAGACAACACTAATGTTATTCCTTGAATTAATCACTTCTGATGTATTAAAAGTCATTTAGTTTCTGATAGTGGGGAAACACAGCTGAACCATTGGCTCAGCAGTAATGAGTTATACAACTGATCACTCTTTGTTGCCTGCTGACATTCGGCTAAAGTGTTGACGGATTTTTTTAATAAGCTTACTATCAGTGCAGACCGGCGGGTTTGTGTATATGAACATTCACAAGAACAAAATGTCACAATCCTGCACTTTGCATAGGATGTGCAGCTAATTTTTTTAATAATATATACTTGAGAAGCCAACACATAAATTATCCAGGCCTTTATATTGGATGCTACTAACTGATCACTGATACATTGGTATCTATGTCAGTACAAAAATGTCAGTATTTTTATAGTAGTCTAGAAACAACTACAACAGCAAAACTCCCAATTTTTTGCTACTGAATCTACTTATGGACTCAGACCTACAAAAGGAAAGATGATCAGTGTCTGTGAGCTGAGTTTGCATAATGTTGAGAAGTGAGTCAGTCACACCAAGGCTGAATCCCATTGTGTGTTCTCTGGACTGCAGGGCTGAGCACTTGTTGGATGAAACGTTTCTGAGATCTGAGGGTTGCAAGACCACAGGAGGCTAAGTGTCTGAGGTGGGTGAGAATGTTCCAGACATTATGAATCATAAAGAGAAGCTAATGTGATCTCAGCCACATTTAGGTGGGTTGAATATAACAATGATTATAAGGCAGGTATAAGAGTAGTACAGGCTCAGTGTGGCAGACGTGAACAGAAACACATCTCTAGTTAAACCTTACCTTGGAGGTTAATGAATATGTATGCAGTAAGTTATGTTGTTATGTGCATCAAGTGGGCATCTCCTTTAACAAGTGTTTGTGTTCAGTTAGGTACGTACAACATAACACCTTCAGGACTCAACAATGAATCAGCACATCCCAGAACCACCCCCGTCTAGTGCATACCTGCCTCTTGGCTCTGAAGATACAGTATACATGAAACCACAGTTTCCCACAGAATTAAGACTATATCTGTGGCAGTAGCTGCCAGTGGGGCCAGGCACTGGCTTATTGCGATTGCCCAGTGAACGCGCGCGCATTCCGCACAACTGCCGCTGGGGGAACGCACGCAGCTAATGCAGAAACTACCAACACAATGCCGAGTTCTGTCTTTGACCGCTAAGGAACAGTAAAAACTTCATGGATTTTTTTTTGATAGTCCAATAGTCATTATTATGATACGTATAAAGTCTAGAGATGCTTTCAGACATTCACTGAGGTCAGGACATTTTCCTGAACTTTTCCAGAGGGGGCTGCGTGTGAGGACGCAAATTACCGCAGGAGCTGCTTTTTCTGGCCAGCCCCGGAAAATGTACGATTGAGCCAAAGGCGACATCTAGTGGCTGTGGTCATTATGACGGCTGTATAATAGGAAGTTAGGTGACATAGATTATCAAGCGACAAAACAGTGTTCAGGTAGGTTGGGGTGGATGTATGGGTCAACAGAAAAATGGACTTTAACACAGGTAATTGCTATTTGCTGCCTATTTTTCTTACTATGAACTGATTAAATTCCTCTAACCGCAAAAAAACTTATTTTAACCCAAATCGAAATCATTTTCCTTTCTAACCAATTCTAACCAAGAGAAGACTAACTACATCAGTTGGAAGGCTTGTAAATCTTCAGATAAACTAAAATGACTCCATCCACTCCAAGTACTTTGCTGCAGATATGGAGCTAACTTTTCATCAGCTGCTTGCAAACAATTGCATCCACATCTGTTCTGCAGCTCAATCCTGTTTCTTGCATGGATTTTGAGTGTTACACCATTATTGTCCAAATCGTGTGGACCTTTGTGACACAACATATGAATCAGAGAAATCAGTAAATGTTTGACTTAAAAATGTATGAAAAAAATAGTTGCTGGTACTTTTCCTTAAATGGACAAATAGAATGATCAACTCATAGTTTCAGCCTTGTTCCAAAATAGGTCAACTTCATGATAAATTGTTGTCCCTGTTAACATAGCATAGACAATGACCATATGCTAATAAATTGTTGCAACTGTGTCAGTGGGCACACACTAAAATGGAGTCCTCCAATCTGAAATAATTAATACAACTGATGGCACAATATACAGTATGACAGACATTTTAATTTGCTTTCGCTTAAGTGATGCACTTTGTGCCGCAAAGTTAACATCAGAGCAAGGATTTAGTCAGTCAAGTGAGCGAGCATGTTGATATCCAGTATCACTTTCCATTAAGTACTGATTGTGTGGTGTGGTTTGAATTGTGCGTCTTGCTGCCCCATTTATGATTATTGTCTGTTGACTGAAACATCGTAGTTGTTATTCTTAAGGCCTCCCCTGTGTGACAGAAGACATTAGCAGCTATATTAGTGGGAAGGTTCAGGATAGAGGTCACAGGGACACAATTCTTGGGAATTAGTTTCCTTTCCTTCTCCTCATCTTTCTCGCTGCCTCTTTTTCACTGTCACTCATCTCCAGCCATCACCTTGCCAACCACTTCCCTCAGAGACGTTCAAGTTTGATGGTTGGCTGAGACAAAAAAGGGAAATTGCTATCAAGGGATTTTCTGATTGATGGCACTAGCTATCTGTCAGTACAGTGCAGGACATGGGGAAAGGATTTAGCATGGCATTAGTAATACAAATTTATCACAGACGTGGTTGGCAGTATGTCTTAGTGCTGTCTACATACATCTTACCCCCACTTAATTCTATATGCACACGTCCAGTAATTTTCTATCAGTGTCACGCTTGTCTCCTTTCTTTGTGTTCTACATTACATCAGCGTATGACTAGAATCTGTGCGCTGTAGAGGGCTGGTCAGTAAATCTGGAGAGGGATGGACAGACATGGGCTTTATGTCCTGAACGATGGGATTGAACTAAATAAATACTGGCTTTACCATATAAAAACTTGTCATAGACTGCTGCAGAAATTCCAAGTATGAAATGTCCACTTCAGAGACGAAAAAACTGGTGAGTTTAGCATAATTATGTGAAAATCGGCTCAACAGTGAAGAGATGTACAGTTGAGTGTGAATGACATTTTACCTGTAATTGGACTTTTCAAGAAATCATCTACAAACAGAATCCTTGGATTATGGATGTAATGATGGTATGATGGTAAAAAAAATTTTTTTTTACATTTTGTTTCTTTCTATCAAACAGGAACAGGGAGAACAGGAAATGATAGCCACTTGTTTGTGGGGGATTTTAGCAGAGGGAGGAGAAATGCACCTCCAATCGCAAAGTCGTGTCTTAGTGACGACTGATTTTGTATTTGTCTGCAAACTGAGACCGCAGGAACTTGTCATATTCGTTGGCTTCAGGAGACAGCCCAGTGCAGCACCCACAGCTTCCAAACTGCCTCTCCCTCCCTCCCTTCCTTTCTTCTCTCTGTGTTTCTGGTGTGTGGCGACATGCTGACTTGCACCTTAAAAGGTCTTTGGCAAGTGTGTGAACGGAAAATTGTGCCCAAACCTTTGACCAAATTCTCCCTAAACAGGGGGGTTCTGTCTGCAACCGTGAATAAAACAGGCTATAAAACCTCAGCACCCCCGGTGTCCTGCTTTGGAAAACCGAACTCAGAAATGCAACAGTGCCCCCACTTGGTCGACAGGGGAACCACACCAATGGCGAGTCTTATATTCTTGTGAGCAAAGTGAAGTAAAATGGGCTGGAAACTTGTCAGGGGTTGAATTTAGGAGCAAAGTGGCAAATGCTTGGGGTAATTTGTGGGGATTTTTTTTTTTCCAGTCAGCTGTGAAGTTGACAGTGTTGCAGGGTCTGCAGAATGCTTGGCTCTCTGGCTAACAAGGTGTAGAGTGGACCTCCAAGGAAATAGAGCTACCCCCGAGGTAAGAGATGAATGCTGACATGGTGGAAATTAATTTCAGCTGGAATTACCTGTGGCTAGTGTGTGTGCAGTGAATATGTCACAGGAATTAGACACTGTTGCATTGCTTTTGATCTCTGTGAGCTTGAACTTGTATTTACAGTGGTGAGGTAAAAAAAAAAATGCTGTAGATGCTGTACTCAACTGGGAGTTGTCGACTCAAACCTCTGCACGCGTTTGGTTTGATTCCATGCAGTTGTAAAAGCGTGCACAAACAAATCTGACATCTGACGTCATCTCCCCTTTGCATGTCAGTGGAGATGAAATGGCTTTGAGTTGCGTTGATGGCGGTCATGGTAATGAATTTTTGCAGTGTTAATTATCTTTTTTTTTTTTTACGTGTGCTGGCAATGATGATAAACAACACTTATATTCGTGTGTGTGTGTGTGTGTGTGCGTGTGTGCGTGTGCGTGTGCGTGTGTGACATTTGGAGGATGACTAAGGTAAGCTACAGGGCAGTTCATTCCGTGAAGAGGAGACATCTTTTTCCTCCAACCATTTGACTCATCTCCTGCTACATTTAGATTTGTGCAGTAGGCAACAAACTGAATAGCATTCATTTTCAATGAGAGCTGATGGTGAATTCTGATGTCCTTACAGTGACAAGAGAGCTGCAGTGAAATTTCTAATTGTTCTAGCTCGCCTCCCGTGCTTCATCACAGACTCTCACGAAGGTGAGCAGATTAGACAGTTTTTGGTTTTTTTCACCAGAACATTTTTTTTTCTTAAAATATCTAATTTTTTCAAGGTGAGAATGAGATATCATTTAAATCATAAATGATTGGAAAAATGTTTTGCAAACAGCCAGACAGATACGTCAGACCAAATTTAACTGATAACTGAAAACGTCTTTAGCTTTTTATGATGGGGACAGGCAACCCACTTAGCTTAAGTGTTCAATTTACTTATTCATTATTTGTTTACTTCACATCAGTAGTTAGGGGGGGAAGAGAAGGGGGAATAGGAGAGTTGGGGAATGGAGGTTTTGATCAATTGCACCATCTGAATGTAAATAAATATCTTTGTGTTATTGTCAAACATATTGTAAGTGGATGAGGAAACAATAACACAGTAAAAATATTCCATCGGACGGTAAAAGCTACACAAACTCTTTCATATACTATAGGTTCTTAATGTTTTGAAAGTAAAATCTTATAGTAGCAACTGCAGAATACTGTCGCTCTCAATTAAATGTAGTGAAATAGAAAGAAGAATATCTGCCTCTGAATCGGAGTAAAGTACAAATTCAAGTAGTAAGTGACATGAATTGGAAATACCAGAGTACAAATACCTCAATTTTTATACAAGCTTAGTTCTTAGATAAACACAAAGTATTGTTCATTAATTGTCCATGGTGAATAAAAATGGACCTGGTTTTCATTCAGAGAGGGTATGAGATAATAAAACGCTACGAACCAACTGGTCCAATTGGTATTCTGCACGTCTGCCGAAATTCCCAGAACAGTAGCTGTAGAAAGGAGAGGATAGTGTTCATCTGGTATCCGTTATCCTGCACCACATACACTGACAGGCAGATGGACAGCTAGTTTATTGATGACGGATCAAAACCTGTGATTTATTAGTTTTGTGGATGTCTGTTTACGCCATGCTGCCTCTGTATTAATCAGGGAAAATGTAGAACACAATCGAATGAAAATACCAGACATATAAAAAACGTCTATAAATAATAACCTATTTAGCATACTGTAGGCATAAAGTCTTTGGGACCTTAAACATTGTTTCCCCCTGAAGATTACATGACCTCCAAAGTTCACCATCACCAACAAGGTGTCTGTGTGAATATGTTTTTAATATTTCCTGTATTCGACTTGACAGATAGGAAACAAACAACAGGAGAGAAATATCCCCGGGAGAAATATCCCGCATGAGCGCCTTGCTGGGCAGATACACGAGCGCACACACACACACACACACACACACACACACACGCACACTGTCTCTCTCATTCCCACGCTCACACACCTAATCACACAGACATACAATTCCCATGTGATTGTCGGTAGAGTTTCATTCTCAGTCATTTCAGAACCAGATCTCCTCATCTGCGTCTCTTTCAGTCTCCGTCTCTCTTTCCCGTATTGCTCCCACTCATTCTGCGACCCAAACGACCCCCCCCTCACTTACACACACACACACACACACACCCCACCCCCTTACTCTTCATTGGTGTTCGGTGTGCCTCTGCTAAGCCTTTAGATACACAGCTCTCTCTGCTCTCTTTGATAATCTTACACCGTGTCTTCCTCGCCTCCAGTTCCCCTCCAGTGCTGGGCTTGCTGCCTAGTCCAGCTGGCTCCTTGCAGACTGAATGACTGACTGATTGGTTTGTTTATAGTCGTACTGCAGAAGCCTCCCTTTATAATTCAATTGGAAACGATCTTGACTGACATCAGTCAGCCACAATGATGCACCACGAATCATTTAATTGTCGCCGCTGAAGTTGACTAGAAGTCAGAGACAAAGGCGAATGAGTGACGAAGTTGAAACAAGGCCAACATGATGACTGAATCCATGTAAAAATGACTAAACTCACACAGTTGAAATTATAAGTATCTTTAGCTTGATTTTGTGTAATAGACTATAAAGTGATGTGCCATGACAAAGGTGCAACAAGTCCTCTAACTCATACGACTGTACCTGTGACGGGACAAAAAACCTTTTAACCCCTCAGAGCATCGTGGGATTTAAACGCAGGGTTAATGCGCTTGTAGGGGCACGGGGCGTTGGTTAGGGTGGCAGGGAATTGGCACGACTACTTTAAAGAATATAAGGAAATCCAAACTTGACAGACTTACCAGGTCAACAGCTGGCCATGTACATAACTAGCGCTAGAGGTCTGCGGTCTTTTAAACGACCTCACACGTCCTAATACGCTGTTTCAAAAACGACATTGTTCATCGATTGAGGTGGGGGACAGACTCAAAAGGTGATGCTTTAAAGCAAACTTTGCTCATGTAGAGGAAGATGCCTGGAGCTGCGTCATTGAGGATACAGCAGCATTTTGGCAAGAAATGTCCACCAGCCATGGTGAGTTACTGCAGCCTCACACTCACTCCTGTGCTGGAGGTCTGCAGTGTGAGCCGAGACTGCGAGGAGCATGACTGACTGCTGCACTGATGAGAGGGGGCTGGGTTGTACATTTTCAATAAGATGCTGGTATCTCTGTGTTTTGGTTCTCGAAGGCTGCTGGAGGCACAATTTCTTCAGGTGGACCTCACAAGGAGCCGCATGCTCCTTCAGTACTTCAAGCAGCTGCCACCTATCACAGACCTAAGAGCTTGGTTCAAAGTACGACTAAATTCACAGCAGAACTGCATGGGAACAGAAGTGGGAACTGCACACTCTGGGGAAGCAATCAGTTCTTCAACATTTCATGAACGGCAACTGCAGGCTTTTAAGTATAACCCACATTCAGTTTTAAATTGTCCGGCACGAGTAAACTTTTAACCTTCGCAAATTTGAATTGCCAAATCTTGCAGAGGAACTTCATAAGTAAATGAAGCCCACATCTGCACATAAACCAGGGCCTGAGGACCAGCTGTAGAGGTGATCTGGAAGCTATGAAGCAGATGGGGTTCTGGACTGACTGAAGCTCTTTGGCAAGCAGAAAGCAGAGGCTGGGTACAGAAATGAATTACAGCAAAAGAAGAAAAAAAATCATCGCCATATAGAAAAGAGGAGAAATGCAAACGTAACTACCTGGTAACAACAAATTGAGCGAATTGCCTGTCTTTAATCCAGTGCTTTGCAGGTCTTCTGGGAGATTTCCAATGTAATAAAATGAAGAGACAGCTGGGTGGCTTCTGAGAAACAGTAGCTGTGGAGTAACTGTTTCATCATTCCAATAAGGCTTTATTGATTTATTTTCTTTTGCAGCATATGTTTATCACTGAGCCATAATCCTGTGCACTCCCGTGGGGATGTATTCATGAGATACACTTTCTTCTTCATACAAAACTTTTAGCTACGCAAGCACGAGCTGTGACACTTAGTGCATTTAAGCAATATATTTTTCTGAGCACAGTGTTTTTCCTCAAAGCATGATCAAACCATGTTTAATGTGTCAGTATGAAACACTACAGGCTGATGAAACTGGCTGCAAACAAACACAAAGCACATTCCGGACCACGTTTTGCTTATGAAGCATATTCTAGCGAGCTTAAATCCTGCATAGCTGAGGGAGCCTACGGTTAGATTAAGTCGCCAAAGGCCCCCAATTATCAGGCTTGTGTGCCTCTGCAATGCACCACATCCATAAATGCAGCAGTCACTCTCTTCATTTTGGCCTAACCACCCACCTGTCAGTTCAAAGTCTATGGAAAAACATCAATGTATGAAAAATCTCAAGGACAATCAATAATCTAGTTGCCGCACCTTTCTCAGACACAACAGCAGAGGAGGCTAAATTGGTCGACCACGGTGTATGATGAACCATTTTCGAGCCCAATTGGACTTCAGTGGCCATCAGAAAAAACTCTTATTCCGCACCAGGTAATGGTTAGCTGCCCTCCCCAGCAATATTAGATGTCATTCAGTGGGCCGCCGTGGGGACAGCAATTACCCTTGTGCTAATGTCTGCCTGCCCACTCCATCCCCACTGCCCACTGGCTCCATGATTTCTGCAACTGGCTCCGTCTGGCCACTCTGTGTACAGCAGAGACCTCATCAGACACAGATCCTCCTGATTAGATCAGAACACTGACCTGCACGTCTGAACAGGCTCAGCCCTCGGCTAATGGCCACAGCTGGCTGGAGATCAGGTGAACACAAGCACGTACACAAAGGCAGAAGCACGTACATGCAGAAATACATACCTCTTAAAAGGACATGCACTCACGTCATTACAATTTCAATCTATTTAAAGGCACACAAAGACACAGACCCACAGATACAGTAGGACCACATGGGATGTTTCATTTTCACAGCCGGATATTCTACTGACTGTTTTCTGAGTGAACCATTTAATTGATTGGTCCATAAAATGTTGAAAAGATAAAAACAAACAAACAAAAGCCATTCACAATGTCCATAATTCCAAATGAAAATTTTCAAATTGCATGTTTTGTCTGACCAACAATTCAAAATGATAAAAGTATTTTTATTATTGTCTCAGAAGATGAGGGAAACTTTTTTGTGATTTGAATAATATTTTCAGCTCCAAATGCTAGATCCCATTCGATGTGGATTTTCAGGAGCCAGGGCTGATACCAATATTTGGGAGTAAAAAAAGAATTGATATTTCGGTCAATATTATTAATTTAAAGAAATTAACAATGATTCCTGAAATTTTATTTTAAAACCCTAATAACATAGAAACTGTAATTGAGGCTTGATATTCTAGAGTTTAACCATAAAATGTATTATTAAACGAAACAAAAAAACAAACAAATACAACCAAATAAATAGCACTTGAATGAAGAAAATACATGAAAAAAAATGTAAACAAAGTTTTCATATCTGCGCATATCGGCTCTGGGTGCCCACATAAAGCAGCAACGGTTTTATCCTCCGTTTCTGATAAGCCAGGCCGCCTGACGACAAGGGCTAACTGGCTATTGTGTCAACGCATCACGCGAATATGCCACTCAAATTCAAATTTGAGAGCGATTTGAGCTTCGTGAAACTTGCGCCTAATCGCGTATATAATCTGCTCTCGGGAAAATTCCGAGTTGCGTTCGGTGTGAACGCACCATAAAAGATCATCACTGTCTGACTAATTGACTTTCATAGTGTTACATGTAAACAAACATGCCGTGGCATATGGGTGAACTCTGAATCACAAACAGTATGCAGGGGACGCTTGGGAAATCACCATCCATAGCTTGTGCTGATGAGACAGAGGCTTATGGGCTAAATACTTCTTTGCCAGCCAGAACTCATACGGCATAAAGCTTACATATCCTGTAATTGCACTGAGACATGAGAATCAATTTTTCTTCATGTTATCAGTGCATGAAGTTCACATGCAGGCGCACATACGCGCGTGTGACTGAGGATATTACCCCCGGCTCCTTGACATCTTGGTTCCCTGTTTTCATGCCTCGCACATGTAGGTGCCATTCAGCCTTTTTAAATCCAACCCCAAGTCACCAGGGCCCCCCGCCAGAGTCAAGACTGTGGCCCCAATTTCACCTGCAGCGAGTGGATGACTGAGAACAGTCACCTTTGTTCAGAATTAACAGTGCATCCTTCCACTTTCAACACTTTATAGGCGGCTGTGTGTGGCTCTCTTGTGCCCACACGACAGGATAAAAGAAAGTGTGGCTCGGTTTGCTTTGTATAGGATGAATCCTTGTCAGGAAGGAGAGGGATTACTTCACAGTAGGCGACTGGACCCTATTTATCTCACTCTTGGTGCAAAGCAACAAAGACCAAGATTCAATTGTAGGATAGCTTCAATTTTGGAAGAAGAGATCGCAGGTGTATGAGAAATTTGAATAATTTTAGAGGAGTTAATCTTGACAAATGTTGAAAAACACAGCACAGACATGAAATATAGATTATCTATATATAACTCTTAAAATCCCCATGGCATCGTATACTTAGATTTTCATACACATTGGTATCTCAACAATTAATCATCATGCTCTTGGTCACATTTGCAAATGCAACGGCTGCAGCTACAGATCATGGCGGCGATAGTGATCTGATAGTGATTTGAGTTGGTGACAGGAAATAGGAGGTACTGAAACAATTGGATTCAGGGTGAAGCTGGAAGAAAGATGCTGGCGAAGATAGACTTTTCTTCCTGCTGTCTTAGGAATGAATAAAGTAGGGCACATATATTTGGGCTTCAGTCACAGTAGCAGAATGGTTTGAGTTATTTGCTTTTTCTTTCACCATACGTTTCCGATACTCACGCACGCATTTTATCAGGTTGTTGTCATGAAAGGTTAATAAAGAGGTGAGGATTTATAGACTGTAAACCAGACCATTCAGCTTGTTCATGTTTATTCACCCGCACAGATGGGCACAAATTCGGGCCAATCACAAGCATTTATCTAAAAAAAATGGGGTATGTGATACGATGGGCGCCCCTGAAGCATTTTCGTTAACTGTCAAGATGGCTGCCCCTGACGTAGAGAGGTCTGTTGAAACAATGAAAGCAGAACAAATAACTGCACTTACATCACACATTTTGTTGCGTTGATTGGTTGCAGGTCTATCCAAGTACCTCTATGAGCATTTTGATCCATCACTGTTGACAACGCCCATTGGAAATTAAATTAATGGTTCCAGAGCCGGGCTAGAGGATTGATGCTACACCATTTTATAATGTACTCCTACTTCCATTTATGTTTCATAGGCAGTTAAGCTAATGGTCTTGTACACAAACAGAAATAAAGATGAGCGCGCCCTCCGAATACCTCCATACACAGGTATACTCTCCAGTCTTGTGATTTCAATTCCCCATTTATCAGTCATTGCCCACTTCTGAATTACAGACCTGTCTCACAGAGCGTTTCTCCACTTCACCTCACAGCTGTGCATCAGCTAAATGATAGTGCCGTTCGCTTCATTTCCCCTTTTGAATATATCTTTGAGCAGGGAACCACAGGTGCCCTTTCAAGGAATCCATTTTCTTGCCCCATATCTGCATATATGCATAATTCATGACAAAAATGGCTTCCCTCAGAGAGGGTCCAATGTGAGAGCATTATTTTCAGTATGCACCTGGCATCAGTGCCACCCATCCCGTTATCTCGGGTTCGATTACAAAGTTCTGGTGCCGTAGCAGCGTGAAGGGCTGCAGTTGTGCGGGCCTCGGAATGGATTCTCACACAAAATTTCTCCCAGCTCTGTTCCCCAGAGTTAAGCGTCCCCCACAAAGCAATCAGACAAATGAAAATATTAACTTGCTTTTGAACAAAACATCACTCAGTCAAGGCAGCAGTGAGAATAAAGGATGCCTTCATCTTGGGGGTAAATCAAAACAAAGGAAATGCAGGGAGAAAAAAAACATTGCTACTCTCCCAAGCAACAAATAAAAGAAAAAGGAAATCTCTACAAAAGAAATTCTACTATTTTTCATTTTGACAAATCTTCTGTCAGATGTGCCCTGTCTATGACTCTTCTCCCTGACAGACTCATCTTCTGTTCGAATCAGTTGCATTCAGTTCAGTGGGCTTTGCAAGCATGACAAGATAACATTGTCAAACTAAAACAGTGAAAATATTTAAATCATAAGACTTTTACACTTTAAGTTTCTCTTCATAGATTGTGTCGCAAAAGTAAATATAGCAAACTCTAGTCCAAGATTAGTCAACCTCGTACAGCAGCAAACATCATCTCTTTTTGTTTCCTTATCTTTGTCCCTATCAATTTTTGTTTCATTCTGTATTATACCTCATCCAGGAGACTACTTTTATTTTTTGGGGACACGAGTAGTGTGTTAAATAACTGGGACAGCTTCCTTTTGAATGACATTATCTTCAGCTAAGTCCTGTCTGCCTACTTGAGCTGTGTCCCAATTCAAGGACTGCCGACGAAGGCCGTTGGCCTCCGTTGACCATGTAGACCGCGATGGCCAAACAAGGCGCCCCCTGAATTGGGACATTGGTCTGCAGGAAACAGATTTCTCCCCAATTTCATAGTATACCGATACAACATCCTGATAAAGTTAATTGAAATCAAATTGAGATTTTATATTATTTTTGTTGCGTCATGCTGTGTCTGTAAGGAGTCGCAAATTACTTGGTGCATTAAAGTGCATGTGGGTGCCTGTGTGTGTGTGTCTGTGTGTGTAATGACAGTAAGTCTATTGTAGCATAAGGGGACAGACTGGGATTGCTATCTCCATGATGGATTGCTGAGTGCAACTGAATACTATTAGGACATAGTCCCCAGCTCGCTAAAGGGTGTTTGCTAATGTATTGCTTCTCTTGGGACTGAGTTTGTGTCTGCTCTAGTTTAAAACTTTGCAACAAATGCACATACAAAACAAGACAGCAGGGCTTCTTTGAAGGCAACAAAAGAAAAGGCTTTTATTTGTCACAACCTGACTTTGAACGGACTCTGTGCTTTTTGAATCACTCGTATTTGTTTTGTGTTTCTATTTTCCATCCTTTGTGATTGCCTGCCCCGATTAGTTTTACCTGTTCCCTATTTCCCTTACCCACCTTGTGTGTTCATGCTGCTTTCCATTATACCTTAGGAATGACCGACCTCCGAGTCGGAAGTTGCAACTGGAGTCTGAATTTTGACTCGGAAGGTCGGAGAACCTCATTAACCCTGACTACTAAATCCAAGATGGCTGCTTTGTGTATCAATAGTAAGTGAAAACTGTAGTTTTTACTGTTGATTAGCACTTCTGTCTCATTTGTGACTCATTTGTCGGACACATAGTGCTGTCCAATTACTGTCTGGGGACGTTTACTACGGCGTTGGTATGCGTGAAATGCCGCGTAATGCAATTTTATGAACTGGTTTTTGCTAACAATGGTTCTTCAACTTCTGGCCCAGAGCAACTGGAATGCAGTCCACTCTGGTAATTCTGGTGTGACGTCATGCCGAGCTCCAAAGTTTCTGGTAAAACAGCATGTGTTCCTCTCACTCATGGTCCAAACATCTGTTTTGTTCCTGTGTTTATACCCCAGAGTTTTGCTTTTCAAGCAGCTTGGAGTAACTGTTTATATCCTGTTTTGTTCTCATCCATGTTCCTGAGTTTGATCCAGTTTGCCTGCCAATAAGCTTTGGTCCAGTCATGAAAACATCTGGTCACATTCACTACTGCATCTTCAACTTGCATTGTTTTGCCTGAACAGTTTGGTTAATGCAATTAAAGCCTTTAATAGATAGCCTTAGATAGCAACAGTGAAACAACAGTCTCAGTTAAATTCCCGCCTAATGAAATTGCTGCTGAGCAGCCCCTGCCTCTAGAGGTGTAGTGCAGGAAAAACCTCATTAACTTTTTTTCTTGGGGTGGAATTTCCTCTATTATTATTATTTTTTTCTCTGAGAAAAACCCACCCTTATCTGCTTTACTGATTAGACGTTCAATGAGGACATTTTTTAGTACATGTGTAACCCGCACAAAGCCCGGCAGAGATGTCCCCAAGAGAGATGCAAATGTTTTCCTCCGCATAAGTGGCCAAAGAATGAGAGAAAGAGACGGCGACTATAAATGGTGGTGGCATTTCATGTTAGATCGACGATGGCCCTAAATACACAGTGAGATCATAGTCTCTGTAGGCCATGTTCATGTGTGTGTGTTGTTTTTTTCCCATCTATGGGTCAATAACTCCATGACATAAGTGATTTATGCTCGGTATCATCTGAAAATGTTGGCTTCAGCATGGTCCAAGTATTGATTGCGAGGTATTGACTGAAGACCAAGGTGTCGGGTTCATTTGGGAAAACGCAAAGGGTGCTGTATGACTGCGTTGTTTTGTTTTTTTGCTCATTAAATTAAATCCCCAGTCCTCGCCACTTCTGATTCTGTTGTTCCTGACTGCAGCTACAAGTGATGTGACTGTATGTGCTATTTATCGGAAAAGTTCATTTTCTGCTGGCAGTGGTGCACAATTGAGTACGGTCTGAATAAAACCCCACTTTGTTGCTCTGACTGGCCTTACAGGTATATGGGCTGGTTTTCAAAAAAAATTGCTTTGTCTAAGAATAAAAGCATCATTTTTGTATGACTTGACAGCCCACCTCAAAGTCTTTTCATTCACTTTACTTCTCTTACATTTCATTTATGCATTTAGCTTTTGTAATGTCACTTTACCCACGCTTGTTTTTTTTATTGCTGGCTTGCCTCTTTTGTGGAAAAAAGGACTTTGAGATGTTTTTAAAGCATGTCTCTAATAAATTATCTCACCTGTACTAAAATGTGTTTTAGCTCTTCTTTCTGGGTTTTACCTTTTATGTGTGAATAGATAAACTTCTAAACTACAAAGTGGTATTTTTGTCTGAGCTTTTATCCAAATATTATTCCGGTGACTAAATGCCAAGGTACGCACGGCTTTTGAAAAAGTACTTTCCTGGACAAACTGAAATTGCTAAAAATTCAGTCCACATGGCAAAAACCCGCATTGTGTAATTGACTGAATGTTGCTCTTATCCAAATACTGCTGCTCATATAGCCGTCTAGCCTCGAGGAGCGACGTTTAACTGACAGCTACAACTGCTGTGGAGAAAAATCCAGTTTTTATTTATTCTCATTTCATTTAATGTCAAAAGCTGCCACAATTCCATCAACTGTTTTTCTTTCTTCTTTTTGTTGTTGTTGAACAGTAAGTTCATCTTTTTTCTCAGCAGATAATTGTCATGAGTTAATAAATAATAAACTCTATCTGGTGGTAATGTTTTTCAGTTGTCTTGGTACTCAAGATTTGGTTGTCTTGTGTGTGTGTGTGTGTGTGTGTGTGTGTGTGTGTGTGTGTGTGTGTTTTAAACTTTAAAGTATCCTGATACAAGTTTTCATTGACTCGGCTGTTCTAAGAAGACGTGCTTATCACCACCCCTCAGGGTGCCCGTGTTAATCCCCGAGAAAAGATGACATCAAATGGGAAAAGAGCAAGGGATTATGGAGAATGTTGTGCAGCATGATCAAATGCCACTGAGACCTGAATGGCAGGAAGCAATCCTCCTCCTCCTCAGGTGAGAGAGCGAACTAACCTGAAAAAAATACTATGGAGTCAGTGGAATAAAAAAACAACACACACACACACACACACACACACACACACACACACACACACACACACACACACACACACACACACACACACAACCAGTGTATGAATTAAACATTACAGTACATGGTAAAGCTTCACCACTGCCAACCCAACCAGACGACTGCATTAATTTTAATCAGACCAACACGAGCAACTTAAGGGTGGTGAGCAGTTCTCCCACTGCCACCAGTCCCCTGCTGTCTGCGCCTAATTCAGACAGCTCTAACTCCACCGCCTCTGTGAAGTCCTGGGGAGCGCCAGGTATCGTGCTCTGTGAGGCAGTCCCTGTGAAGCGTTGCGTTAAAGTTTTCTTATTTAATATTGAACGCCGTAGTTAGGCTGTTGCCGCGTGAACTGAGATTTTCTGTCTGTTCGCAGAGATAAAGATGTTGGACTATGGCGGATGAAGTTACCTCAAACCCTGCTAAGGTTTGATTTGTAGAATCCATATGTTATTCCCAGACTGTGAAATTTCTGATTTGGAAGTCTATATATGGATGTGCCAACTTTTTTGGTACATTATTCCTTCTGGCAACGGCATCCAGGCTGACACAGAGAGGAGGAGATTTATTTAAGCAATATGCCTCAGATATCTTAAAAGTAAAGATTCACATTTATTTATTATTTTATTTTTTATAATATTTTTTTATAGTAGCTATTATTTTTACAATGTCTGCGTGTATGTGAAACTTTCTCCGTAGATCCCCTCAACTCAACTTACTATTAGAAACACTAAAGAAACACTATTAGACAGTAATAGCGACAATAATCGTTATTTCTAGCAGGCCTCAAGAGAGTAGCATGATGTAATAAATCACACTTGAACTCTCCCCTGTAACCTGAGCTCATCACCACATCCTAAACTTGGAAACCATAAATAATCCCCCATCGAAGCCGCTCTAATGAGCAGAATCACTTGTGTTGTTAAATATTTGTCTCGTTCTCTTCTCTAATTACACATTAATGGGCCCATGCTGAGTTCATTTGTCGCAGTGTGAGCAAGCGGTAAATAATGTCTCTTTATGGGTAGAGACTCACTGGAGACTCGCCTCATGTAGAAAGGGCCTCGCCTATTGATCCCACCTTGAGTTATTCGCATTGCACTGAGAAAAACTGGTGCACGTCAGCTCGCAGTTGCACTTTTCTGGGGAAGGTCTTTATTAATCAGTGTTTGCGGTAATCAGGCTAATTAGAGTCTACAGCCGCTCTTGGACTTCCACCAAAGAAGTAGGAGGAGGAAACAGGCGCGTTAGACAAGGTCATGTATTTTTAAACAAAGACAATAAGTCCGTGTCAGATAGAGTTGACAAATGATGCTGGTTTCAGGTAAACGACAGTGCTCAGTATTACAGTATTCTTTTACTTTGTAGTGTTTCTAGTGTCCATTTTTACTGGTTCCATTTCCTCCTTTCTTAACTCATGTACTGTACATCTACTAAAGGAACTAGTCAGACATAGGGTTGGGTGGTGTTACGATATACAAGTATTACAATCACGCTGTGTTCAGACCAATTTTCACGTTACGTTACTCCTGCGAATTTGGGTATATATGTTCCTGGTTGTTATGACCATGATCGATCATGGTTAAAACATAACAGCATTGATTGTTGTCTGTAGGAAATCTGAAGCACACCAGCATGAGGGCATTTGGGGCATTTGACTGAACGACTGAGGCTGTTGTTGGGCTTGAAAGGACCTTCAACCTCACACTAACTGATTTTCTATGTTTCAACGAATGCTTTTTGTCTCAGAGATCAGGTGTGAACTTGTACGCGGTCTCCTCAGAATTTTTTTTCTATTCAACTAAACTGCAACGGCTTATACATTTGTTGGGACATGTAATGGCAACCTCACAACTACCCTGAGTGCGGGCGTAGTCACGGAAGCAGGGTATCACTTTAACCCGCGTGCGTGTTTGTATCCAGAAAAAAAAAAGTCCAAGATATCTCTGCAAAATACTGAGCTGAAGAAACAATCCAAAGGTTAAATTGAACTGCATGTCAAAATTGTCCAAAAACTGAGTGTGTAAATTAATTTATTATGTAAGTCCCTCAAACATTCCACATTGGAACATAAGTCCAACAAGGCAATTTTATTCATTTATGTATTTTTATTTATCCTTTATTTAACCAGGTTAGTCTCATTGAGATTAAATGCAATGCTCCACGTAGGACACTATGACTGGAATTAATTTGAATATCTTGAATTTTGACTGTGTTGCACCATTTCTGAATCTGATTAAATGATTGACTAAATTATTTAAATAAATTGAAATAATAACTAGTTGCAGCCCTACTGGTTTATAGAACACATACAACATGCATCTGTTGTCTAATTTCACTGATGAAGGAGCGAAAAAATAGGGCATGCCTTGAACTCTACCCCCAACACCTGTGAAGTCTATTTTAAGTCGAGGTATTTTTCCAGGTCAGTCGTCACTAATCAGGACTTTAGAGACATAGAGTATCTGTTATGTGCATCTAATGAAGCAAAACCCTTAACATATACTGACCTGAGTTATTAGTAATCCCCCTTCTACATTTTTTTTTTGTAATTTGTGTTCATAAACAACTACCCACAGTATTTACTATCAATGGACAACATGTAACATAAGTGACAATAATTTGATAAAATAAAGCTATGGAGTAAGTTGCCGTGAACGTTAAAGTTGAGATGCTTGTTAAATAAGAGACAGATGAAGGCTTCTAAGGTCAAACACAGCAATTGGCTGCATCCCACCAATTATTTTCCAAAATGTTCATTGGCGTAGGAAGAGACTTGTGGGTATATGGCTGTCCTCTCAACCTACTTCACAGGCTCTCACAGGAGCAAGGCTCATCCAAAAACTGCACAGTTCTGGCCACTGCCCAAGTCTGCATCACAGCTGGAGAGCAGAGTGAGGCAGGGTGAGGAGCGACTGTGGCAGCATCTCTACTCATGCCTCGTGAGTTAGTGATGCTTTGCTGTTGTGTCACGGTTAATCACCAGCTCCTTTTTCACTGTTTGAAGGGAAGGAGGGCAGCCAGACTCCCCCCCCCCCCGCCCGGCTCCATAACGGAGCTGCACACCGCAGGGTCCGTCGGGCGTCTGCGCAGACGAATCCAGAATCAAATTGATTTCAAAAGTCAGGAGACCAATGTGTTTACCTCATGAAGCACGCAACAGAGTGGAGAGTAGAAAGAAAATGAAAGGAATAAAAGAGCGGGTGGGGTTATCGTGTGTGCAGTGACCCTTCAATAATGACACTCCCCGCCTCTCCACCTGAACCTCGCCAGTTTTCAAAACCCACCCTGTCGGCGAAATGGGAAGGTGGTGTGCTGATAAAACTTCCTAGTGTTCCTGTAGCTGGATTTTACCAGGCACAATTATCTTCCCAAAGCAGCCATTCCACCCTCTGTGGGGACAGATGTGAATTGCCTCAATAAGAGGGGCTGCCTTCCTTTCCTTCTCCCTGCACTGGTTGCTGGTCGCGGATCTTCCCCGATGCCTCGGCGCCGGTCTGTCAGAGAATCAGCCGCAGGCTTAACTTGCATTATCAGCGTGGTTGATGCAATCTCGTTTTTTTCCAGACTGCCCCAAAATGGCTTGTGTGCGACCTGACTCTAGATTTTGAGATTTGACTGTGAATTACAAGGAAAGACAAGCCTTTATCAGTCGATTTGAAGGGGGAATTGTTCTGTAAAATGGCCACCAAAATTAGATAGATGATACGGTGGAGTACACAGCAGCGAGATAACGGCAGATCTGTTGTTACTTTCTCTTTTTTGGAAATTCTAAATGACTCTAACCCACTGGACAAAGCTTTCAACTTCTATCTGCCATACGCTGACCAAGTTTGGAAAAACAAAACGTATTTGCTTCAACTATCGTTTTTGATTTCCATGGAAGTCATTGGCATTTTGGATTTGGGAGATCAAAGTTTCCCACTGTATCGAATGTGGCCACTATAAGAGGAGTTGTGATGTATTTGGAAAGAAGTGCATATGAACAACAAACATGTCATTAGTAAATCCTGCGATATGTTGTCTTAATGCCTTTCTGAAGTCTGTCCAAATGTGTAACAGCCACAAAGGTGAGAGAACATCCTCTTTGAAATTAAAAGGCGTTAGATGTTTGGTCTTGGTTTAGTATGACTACAAGTAGCCATTTACAGAGAACAAAGACGAAGCTTGCTGTCAATGTTTTGGGGTAAATTTATCTTCCACGCGCAAGCGATAAGGAAATAATGTAGTCATTATGTGGCGTAACCAAACAGTTGAATCACTTGATGTGTTGTAATATCCTGTGTTAAACACATTTCCATTAAAGAAGCAGGGAGCTACTCTTGTTAAAGGGAGACTTCTCTTCTCCGAAAGAGAGCAGGGTTGTTGTGTGTGTGTCTATTTCCATGCTGAGGCGTGTTTCTGTTCGCCCGCAGAACGAAGGTATTACCGCCCTTCGTTCTGCAAGCTCCTGAGCACATGACAGTTCATTTTCTGCATGATCTCCCAAAAAGTCGATACGATCTCGTAAAGACAAATACCAGATAGCACCGGCTAACTGATGCAGTTTCGGGGGAGCACCATTAATCATGTTCTCCTGGGGGGCGGGGGCGAGGTGTGGGTCTACCCAGCAAGTCCTCATGCATTAATAAAATCACCAGATGATCTATGAATGAATTCGCAGCTGGCAGCGCCTTCATTACGCATGGTTCTGCAGGGTCTGAGAGCACAGGTCTGCATCAAATGAGCAGGGTAGTAACCGGAGAAATCCCCGTTGCTCAGATGACGTGTTTGCTCAAATACGAAGCCAGAGACAGGAATGTCATTCCAGGTCGGCCACATTGTATATGTGGTGTTTGACTGACTGAGGACGCACGTCGTCATTGATGCAGAGCATTCAGGAGCCGATTTGCATCTGCAGCGGGATAACTGAATGTTTGCATTTATTAGTTACTCAAGATGCTTTGCATAAAAACAGACTGAGCGACTTTCGGTTCCCTTAGCATTCCCTTTACTTTCAACCGAGCTGCAATCACCAGCAAATTAACGGTGTCGTTTTGCAGAAAAGCACCAGAACACATACAGTTATCATACTGTAGTTCAGCAGGTGAATGGCATAATAAATTGACCACGTTTTCTCACCAGTAACCAATAAAACTCATTATGTGTGAGTGCCTTATCATATTATCGTAAGCTTTGGATTGTCTCTACACTTTTGATAAAAGTTGACCACGAGGGAACAAATGGTCCCTGGGGATCATGTTGGATGTTTGACAACTGGTGTAAAGATCTTACTAACGAAAAGGTCCAATTTCTATGGCAAGGCACCTGCGAAACAACGACAAACAGGTCATCTCCAGTACAGAGACCATGAAACTGGTTTCAAGTCCTACAATAACAAGATATGTGAATAAACAAGCAATCTTTGGATTTGGGAGGATTATAGACCAGCTGATATTAATTCATCTGTTTGGTGCTTTTAAACTTCAAATGCAGAAAATAACACCATAAGTGCATAGTACTATTTCAAACAGCCTAATGCATCTCAAGTCTCTCTCAAATCGTCTGTGTGGTGGCCATTAAAAACACTAATTCACCGCAGCAGTAAGAAAAACCCTTTGCAACGCACTGATGTATTTTCTGAATGTATTTTTTTACCCTTGTTCCAAGATTGAACCCGCGTTCCAGATTCTATGTACGGTGAGTCAGATTAATCGGAGGTCCGTGAACAAATTCATATTACGTCTGGAGAGGACCATTTTGACAATTTACTAGTCCTATTGGATATTTCTTTGATGCGTTCCGAGAAGGGAGCTGCTGCAGTGAAATGATGCATTAAGTGTCTGCCACTTTTTGCCTTGAAGAATTCTGTCCGTGGGTGAAGCCGTTTGCACAGCTCTCTGAAGCTCCGTGTTGCAATAGTGATTATAAAAGTGGTTTCTATCAGTCCAGGTGTATTAATAGAAATATTTTTTTATTCTGGTAAGGCTGATTAATTCTAATTCACATACAACATTTATTTAAATTACTTCTGAGTGCACTGGTTTTACATTTTGCAGACGCACTTTTTCCCCCCGCTGTCTTATTTCACCACTAATGTTTTGCCAGTTGTAATTCATGGGTAGATTGTCTCACTATTGGCTTTTTTAAAATGTAACCAAGCGATTTAACCAAGAGCTTTGAGTAACTTAAACACACCCGTAACAATGTAAATCGGGCCTTGAACGGCATGAACAGATAGGCAGAACAAATACAATTTCAATGAACGTCTGGCAGAGACCTTCAATATGAACATTTTGGGACTTTGCAGATAAGTTTGTTCAAACATTTTCCGATTAACATTGATCAGGATCAAAGTTTCTTTGAAAACGTATTTCCTGTTGCAGATTGGTAGTGCTGTGTGTAGTTTTAAGCAGTGGAAAATACTGACAAAACAGCCATTTCGTACTCCTGTGCTGGCCTCCATACTCTCATTATGAAAACCCACTTAAGTTGTTCAGCCACATATTTTTTTTTAGATGCATTATCTACTGCTTGGTAATGAGAATACTACAGGGAAGGTTTTTCATCATTGAAAAAAACAGAAGCTTAAAAAAGTTGTTCCTGGAGCTAGTAATGATGCAAAAGGCATAAATTGTTGTATGTGCTGGTCGGGCTATTGAAGTTCTTCAATTTCTCAGTCGTTTCGTAGAGATGGAGAGAAGTTATGCATTACTTGCATTATTGAACAGTGTATGTACATCATAGCAAATATGTGAGGTCCTGTTGTGCTTGAAGCCGTGTCAGTACAAACAATGGACCTGTCCTGCTTCTGAGATTAGGCCGTAGCCAAGACAGAATAATACTGTAGACTCAGTCCATTGATCTGAATGTCTTCTGTTTTGGGCGTCTTGGTAAAGCAGTTTCATGTTCTCTTAACCGCGCGACACAAACAAATACAATCCCAGGCCATCCGCTTCTGTATCAGCCACTGTTACTTGGGAGTATCAACATCCTGACACAGTGTCAGAGCTGAATAGCTTCCATTGTATCTCCATTTATCGCAGTGTGTGAGTTGAATATGGCAAATCGGCCTGCAAAAGAAACTGAATGAATTGGTTTCACACTAGAAGATAAGCATTACAGAATTAGATGGGAATGAGAGTTTCCATTCCGAAGTCTTTTAAAATCTTACAAGCGGCTCTCCAATTGTACGCAATTCATGGCGAAGAGTTATGATACGATATGTAATGAAGAGCTGATAAGAGTTAAGCTTTCCCACAAACCCCCGGCCGGCCCACGCCGATATAGGACCTACGCAGGGAGAGGGAGAACATGAGAAATGGAGCAGATACAGTAGAGACTCACCGAAATGTACTGGAGCCAACATAATTACAAAGTAAATGCTTAGAATTCAGCACGACATACAAATGAAATACTGTATTTAATTCAACACAGCTTCAGTTCCGATTTCCTCGTGTGTCATTTGCATGAGCTCAAAGGGAACCAAATTTACTTTCAACCTACAGTGCTGAATCCGATATAAATTCTGGATGTATCTCATCTTTGCATGATGCTCCGTTCGCCTAAAATAGGCAACACAAGCTTTGATGAATTATTCATGTTATTTTCAAAAACAGTAGCTTATATGGCTTCTTTTTTTATTTTTTTATTTTACTTTATACATTTGCATCCTGTTAATGATTTTCCTTTACTAGTTCGACTCTTGTTTGTCTGTCCTTTGATTTCCTGGACAACCGCCCATCCAAGTGGTTTGAACTTGGCGGATGAATCACTCGGGGACTGAGAAAGTGAGCAGGAGACTGTTAAAGTCTTTGGGATGAGCGGTTGCCGATACTTTAAGACTACTCTGAACCCACCCCTACCCCTGAAGGGATGATATGTTTACAGCTGACACTTGTTTTGTACGATAATAACCCACTTACTTGGGAGTAGCTTGAGGATTGGGAGCAATATTTCATCTGAGCACTCAAGACAAGATGTAGAGCCGTCATCAAAGTTGATAACAATGCATTAGCATTATTGGATCCCACCGTACGCCGTGGTTGTCGACACTGAGCAGCAAGTCACTTTCCATAAACGAGAGCCTCACAAGTACGATGGCATGATGAGCTTTGTTTATCCTCAGAGGAAGTCAGGCTGCAAAGGACACAAACGGATTAAGACGTTGAAATTGAAGAATAAAGAAACAGCATAATATTGAGATTTCTGCAGCAGGAATAAGTATTTGATGTTCTTTATTGGCATATTCCCAAAGAATTACAAATCGCAGATTGCACACATTATAGTAATTATACACGTCTGACTATTTCTAAATGGGTTTTAATATACAGTAGGCACATAAAAGTGCACAAACATGTATTATTATTATTTTTGACCAAGTAAGTACTACAGGGAGTACAATGAATAGGTGCTTTAACTGTTCTTCATCATTTTAATAATTCACAGCGTACTACATTTCAGAAGGAAAATTTGTACTTTGTACTGCACTTTGACAAAGACCAAGATTTTGAATAAAAACCTTCTGTTTATGTAACATGATGTGTTGTTATAGATTGAATTAGCCAATCATTGTATCAATAACTATGAGCAGTTGTAACTATTTATATTGATCACAGTTACAGTGATCAACTGACAACTCTGGTACAAATGCAACTTTTTTTTTGCTTACAGAACACTGTCTATCACTTGCTTGCTTAATGAACACAGTCACATGGTGTTGGTACAAGCCAGATGTGCTGGTTTACTCCTGCACAATTTTAATCTCCTCAGAGAAATCTTAGAACCCGTGATAATCTAATATCACAACCAGGGAAATCTCTCTTTAAAAAAAAAAATTAAATGCCATAGTTTCTATCTCTGTGAGGATCATAGCTACAAAAAGAGGAAAAATGAGCGGGCAATTAATGTTTCAACATTTTGAGAATTTCAAAGACAGCTATAATAAGATAAAAACTTTGCAAGGTTAAAAGATAATATGAGAGGTGAGATGATAAAAAAGATCACATCGTGATCTTCATGGGTGTTTCTGAATCCCTGGTCTCTTCGCCTACACGTTTGCTTCCTCCATACATCTCAGATGAAAATCCCCATGTATAATGAAGACCACTTAGAGGTTAGTGGTCTGCTGCCAAGATATCTGTCGCAAATGAATTAAGCTTTAGAATAATTTAAAAATGGCAACGAAAAAATTGCATAGATTAAAAAAAAAAAAAAAAAACAATGCCCAGGGGGGAAGACAGAGACCTCCACAGCACCTACACGAGAACAAATGTAGATTTAACAAAGAAAAATAATGATCTTACTATCCTCTTCTGCATAAACGTAGCCCCGGGCGGCATGTGCATCAAAACACAGCGGTCCAGACCTCTTGGCTGCAATAACTCTGAATATCGAACCTACAGTATTAAAGTAATCAGGCTCACATCGAGCAGCTGCTCTTCTCTATTCTGTGGGCGATACTATTAATATGTTTGCCTCGTCGTTTCTCTAAGGCTCATATCGTATCATGTCATATCAAGTGTTGTATCGTCGTGGAGCGAAATCCCATTTTAAAAGTGAATTTTTACATCTCCCTCAACCACACACACTCCCTACCTCCCTCTCTCTGTCTGCTTCCCACTTTCTCCCCCTCCCGCTACCCTTCCCTGCTTCTCTTCTCTTTTTCCCACCATCCTCTCTTCCCACTCTTCTCTCTCCGGCTTCCTCTGGGAAGAGAGGGCGATTAGTGCCATCGCGAGTGACTGTCTCCGCTGCTCGAAGCTGCCTGAACTACGCACAAACCCGTGTGTCGTCATGCTATCCACACAACGATGGCAATAAATGCCGGCCCACAATCCACACGAGACGCAGTCACATAAACACACAAAAAATGTGCGCCCGCCCACGCTCCAGGTACTTCATTTGGCACGCCAGTTGTTAAAGCGACGTAAACATGAGCGTGTTTACAACAGAAGGTTGTTAGTGATCATTTCTTGCAGCACTTCAGAGAAGCTCCCTCCGTCTCCAGGGAGAAGAGCACTCCCAAACTGCCTGCATGCTGCGCTGGTTAGTATCTTTATTTGAACACGAGGAACATGCACACACCCCCCCCCCCCCCCCCGTGTGCGTCTCTGCGTGAACATGCTTAGAGCCGAGCGAGAAACCGTAGAAGATGTGCGTATGCAAAGTGCATGTTTGCAAATTCACCATCATTACCTGGCACGTGCGGCGTGACTGTGCGAGCCTCCCGCTACTGCCTCGGAACGTTGTGAGCCATCAACAGCGTGGGACAAAGAGGCAAAAGCATGACTTGTTTACTTGAATGAAATAGCTGGCTTCTGGACGGCAGATTGAAATTGACTGGACAGGACTAGAAGACTCTTACCACGGTAGAAACCCGTTTCGTTTCTCACTGATCTTCACCGAACGTGATATTTAATTGAGTGTGCCTGGACAAACGATCGGCCGCTAGGAATCATTTTTCAAAGAAATGGAAGTCAAATTGAATCCTCGACGAGGTGCTGCGGACGAGAAATCGATCACACGGGAGACACATCTGCCCGCACGCTGGCAATGTCCACGTGTTGTGAGTCCGTCCGGCCAGCGTACAGTGGCTCTGCGGGGGTGAAGCTCCGAGGGAGCTCCCACTCTATTCCTCGGCGGAGAATGAGTCACCGGGGGCAAGATGGAAAGCTCTTTTCCCTCGACATGGCACCCGCACTTAGTATCTGTCAGTGGCTCGGCCGCATATCCCCTGGATCAATTAATCAGAAGCCCACCTTTGGAGGAGCCGTGCCCTGGCCGGCGTTGAGAGGTGCATGCCGACCGTCTGTGCCAGTCGTGACTCTGGCAAGGGACAAGTGGAACAGTTTGGCCTTTGCTTGGCAGGAGGGCGAGATGGTGTAATACAGACTTTGGAAGATGATTTCCTTTGAGGGAGATCCAATCCAGTGTCACAGTATGGTGCTCAGGAAGTGGTGGAGCCTCCAAATGATTTTTTCGAGTTTCTAATTCAGTCCGTTCCAGATCAGCGGCGGGGGCGGGGGGAGTCGGTGTTCATGCCAAGGAGCAGCCCTCCATTATTTTCACCTCTCACAAAGGAAATGTTGGGTCTATTGATTAGAGGGCCAATAGTCGATCACGGCTTCAAGAGCGAAAGAAGCAGTTACATTTCTCCTTCCCTCTGTTAATCAGTCAGCGATACTTAAACGTATAGCACTCTCTCTCTCTTTTCATCATCTCAATGGACGATGTGTAACATTTTCGTGTTTGGCTCCGGCTGATACAAAACAGAATTTTAAAAAACCACTACAGAGAGCATGCGAGAGCGCTGCGGTCAGATGCTGTCGCCACGCCGCTCTGATGCATTGCTGCCATCTAGTGTTTCACACCAAGTGCACACGGCTGATGAGCAGTGAAGGCTACAGAACTGAACGATGCATGTGCATTCAAAAATCACAACTTTTTTTAAACCCTTAGAATTAATGAATGCCTACAGAAGAACAACGCTACCAGCACCAGTAAAGCAGAGCAACATTTCATTTAGATTTAAAGTGAAGGGGGTTATTTGTATTTGTGTTTGAGGTGCTAGTAAATATTATCTGTATTTTTTATAACTTCTGCAAATGAATAATTGTTGCTTGCGTTAAGGAGATTGTAAGACCTAATTATTAAACTGAACCGTGTCCAGTCTTAACGACTGAAAACATGAATGTAGTTCATTTTTTATATTTAAAATTCAATTAAGTTTTGATGGGGTCAGGAGAAAAGCATTGTGTGGATACTCTGTATTAACTTGAACTACACTTGCTACCGTGAAATTAACTCAGTTTTGTTTTTTAATGTCTTACTGTCTCCAACCTTCTTCTTTTTTTTTGCACACAGACTTTCAGGGCCGTCGGTGGCAAAGATGAATAAGTTTCTCATTTTCTCCAAAACGGCATCGCACAGGACAAAAGATCCTCCTCTGCCTTCAGCTGACTCATTCATATAAGCCGGTGCGAAGCTTCACTTCTGAGAAACTGTAAGCTGAAACAAATAGCAACGAATATTGCAGTAGATTATTGCTCATGCAGGGACGGAAGAACGGTCTTTACTTCAGCTTTTCACTCAATCTGCTGTAGTTTTATGAAAAAAAGTACCACACGCGCAAATTGTACAGAATAAACTCAATTATTACTATGTGTAGAAGCTGTAAGATAACTGTATTCAAAATGTCAAAACTAGTCAAGCGGTAAGAATGTCCCCTTTAAATTCCCAGAGATTTGACTTTTTCAAATGTCAAATATTATTATTATTATGTGTCTCTACCAACTAATCAGCGCCATATGAAATGAAAATGATATATTCCTCCATCGACACCTATCAAAGTATTCAAAAAGACGTGTATTGACTTTCATCTTCAAATATGACTAATATAAATACCTCTGTCTTAAAACTCAAGGAGTTGTCAAAAGGAATAAACGTTTGAACCTCTGAGCGTTACACTTGGTGAGCGATTCGACACCTTTAATAAGTACAGCTGTCATGGGATTTATTATTTTTCGACATATCAGAGGAACAGTTTCTAGTGCAGACAATAATACATTATTAACCCGTTCCTCTTAGCTGTTCTACCCGCTCCACGTCTGCTTGTTGTGTCTGCTTCCCGTCAGCAGATTTTCCACTTGGACCTCCTCCAGCACCGGGAACCACCCACAGATTCTCCCCTAATGTTCCTCCTGGTTCGCTCCTCACCTGCACCTGCTTGTCTGCATCTGTCTCTGAGACCGTGAGGTGGGGGAATCGCCTTCATCATCGGGGTTTCTTTCTTTCTTCATCTCTGGCCTCTGCCTCACAGATCTCGCTCATTTCTTCCCTTTCCCGTCCGCATGGCTCCTCCCCCTCTCTCTCTCTCTCTCGTCTTTCAGAGCCATCCCAGCCTCCCTCCCTCCCTCCCTCCGTCTCCTCCATTTGCTCAGATGCCTTCTTCAGCTCCCGTTTCAGCCCTGTTTTATTATTCTTTTCATCCCTCTCCTCTTTCATCTGCCTCTCTAGTTCACTTGTTCACTTGCAAAGAGTTTTGAAGTCTTGAGGTCATCAAGAAAACTTTTTCAGCTCGTCGCTTCTCTTCCTTCAACAATCCCCCCTCTCTCTCTCTCTCTCGTTTTCTCACTTCATTCAGCAGTTTCCCTCAGTAGTTCCCCGTTCGTCTCTGTTGAGTTCATTCTTATTTTCCCACAGTTGGACTTTTACGTTCTCATTTTGGACTTTTTTTCTTTAGCGAGAATGTCCTCAGTTTGTGTCTAATTGTCTTCTATTTGTTCCCTGTGTCCTTCTTTGCTGTCGGCGCCTCGCTTATAATATCATTTCAGTTTTTCAGTGTTTCCGCTGCGGAAGTCTCCTCGTTGCCTCTAGTAGTTTATCCTTTGATTGAACCTCTCGCCTTTTACTGTTGTGCACTCTTTCCGCTCGTTTCCGTGGTCACGATTTTCCTCCCACTATTGCCTCGGCTGCATTGTTGCTAAACTCTCTCCTCTGTGTCACACTAGCATCACAATTGTGCAAGATTTAGTAAGAAAACTTCGCAAAGGTGAAGTTGAGATCCGAATGGCGTTGACGATCATCACAGATGGCCTCTATAGTGTTGTGATGTTTTGGTAAGAGCCATCAGTAAAGTCTTCACAGCAAGCCGTCACCCAAAACTCTCAGTTTAGTGCGTGACAGAAAGCAGGTGGAAGACGCTGCCCCGTCGTTGGAAATCACTGATCAGACGTAAAAATTGCTCTTGAGCCCGGATAAATCATGCGCATGCCCCAATACATCATGTTACGGGTATTATAAACAACAGAGAAAGCACATACATTTGAGATCAGACATTGGATCTTAACAAGACTTTATGAATTTGATTGTTGTTGTTGGTTATTGATCAGATTTTCATTTTATTTTCAGACACATCAAATTTAATTTGACATAAGCAGCACATTACAGCTTCAAGAATGAAACCACAATTACAGCCGATGTTTTTCCGCTACAACAGATCACTAGAATATAATGTGCCGCACAGATTTTATTCAGTTTTATGTAGCGCCAAATCGCAGCACGTATGATCTCAATGCTCTTAACACTGTGAGGCAAAGATCTGATCTGCCGTTGATCTGCGTAATGATCTGACCTCGGCTGCTCCGCTCTTGATGGTGTTCGAAAAAGTTCAGTCGAGGATGCGAAAACAACTCATAATTGTCCTTGGGCCAAAATTATGCAAGAAGTATCGCAAATCATTTAACACATGGGGGGGAAAGAATGACTAATGCCTTAATTACTCAAAGCGCTCATGCGTGATTCGATGACTCTGATATGTTCATTCGTTTAAGTATGGAAATGCGTCAAACGAAGACGGATCGGGAAAGGTCAGAGCGTTAGTCATGGAATTATTAGTGATGGCAGGTCAAGGGTCAGCCGTCACTCTGATTATCTCAGTTATTTTCGTAGTACTCTGTGATGTTTTTTCTGAAGTCGGTGAATTCTGTTAATAACATAACTTATATCTGGAACCCTGGTCAGAAACATATCGATTGATGCTCCACCAGAAAGGGAACAGTCTGATTTGTCCCCCAGTTTCATTGGATTCTTTGCCGAGCAGTTGAGTGAAGAATCATTATGGACTGAATTGGATGACAAGAGGAGAAAAAATAGCACAATATGGAAGATCGAAATCACTCCGCGGCAGTCATCTCTTCCGAGTGATGGCCCTCTGCTGTGTGCAAAGCTCATAGAACACCAGATCGTTTCAGTTATTCATCCAAGTTAAAATAGAAATGAAGGCTGTCGAAACAAAAAGGGAAAAGAGCTGATGTATAATCTGTTTTAAAATATCTTCTGAGGTTGTTTTTCGTAATCTTCATTTTCCGCAGGGATGGAGATTTACGATGTTGGACTGTTGTTTAAACATGTATAGCATTTACTCTCACTAAATTTCTATTGAACTGCTTGTTTAAACTTTGCTTTAAAGTTTTCTCTACAAGAAAATAGACAAGGCCTCAGTGAATGTTATTTATAAGGGACGAGTATTCACAAGTGCATGAGTCTGAAGCGGGAACAGTGTAGAATATCTCATGTTTATAGGATGACGGCAAAAAGATACATGAAGAATCAAATAATGCCCTCTAGTTTACAGTTTTACTATATGGTGACACCAGGAGAACCAACATCAAAGAATGATAAAGAGATAGACAAAGTTTTCTCAATAAATTTCAGGAAAAAGCCAACATTTTGCCATTTTTCATTCTTTTCTACTGATTCTGTGAAAAAAGCTCATGGTTGACTTTGTAAGAAATTGTTTGTGGCCATCTAATTTAGGGCTGCAACTGACGATTATTTTCATTATCGATTAATCTGTCGATTATTTCCGGGATTAATCTATTAGTTGTATGGTCCATAAAATGTCATAAAATCCCGATTGGGTTTACCAGACACCAAGATGATGTTTTCTTTTGTCCACACACCGGAGGATATTTAGTTTACTGTCATTAAAGAGCAAAGCAACCAGAAAATATTCACATTTTAGAAGCTGAATCATAGAATTCTGACTTTTTTTTTCATAAAAACTACTAAAACCGATTAATCAATTTTCTTAAAATAGTTGGTGATTAATTTAATAGTAAATTGCTAATCGATTAATCTATTAACTTTTACAGCTCCAATCTAATCTTTCTTTGTCTGCACAATTAAAATTGGTCATATTTGTAGGATGAAACAGAATCTGTGTGACTGAATCTCCGGGGGATGTTCAGTGTAATGTGTAAACAGTGTGGTTCTTCTGCAGAATGAAACGCACAGCGTGGCTTAGTTGTACATGTCAAGGTTAATAAATGTTCACTGTCACTGTAGATGACTCAGATCCAAGTGTAAATCTCATGGCAGCTTCCCCTCGTCTGCTTCACACGGACGCGCTGACAGATCGTCCGTGTGGCTGCATCTCGGCTCTCAGAGCTTCTCCCACCCTACGACCACCTCGGCATTCTCACACAGGTGAATATGAACAGTCTCCACTCTCTGAGTTCCGCCGTCGCTAGACTGAAGTGACAGGGGAGGACAGCAGCGCGGCGAAGGAGGTTATGAGCAAAGCTTCTTGTGACAAGTTCAAAGCCGTCTGTTAGGGTGAGGGAAACCCCGGTGACAAAACTCACAGATCCAATTATTACAACAAGCAGAGAGTGGCACCGTACTGATAGATTCCTCTTCAACACAAAGAGAGGCGTGTGCAGAATCCTCATCAATGCATTCAACGTTCTTGTGGTTGTTTTTTTAAAGCCCAACATTAATAATGTCTGTGTGTATTTTACTCTTTCAATACAAGAGCTGTTTGGAAGTTGAAAAGTAAATGTGTATGAAAATAAGATTCAAGAGTTTCATTTTCAAGTGCAAATTTTCTCGCAGAAAAAAAATATTACCTGCCTCCTTTTTTTTCAAAACATTAAAGTAATAAGGGGGCTGCACGGTGGTGTAGTGGTTAGCGCCTTCGCCTCACAGCAAGAAGGTTCTGGGTTCGTATCCCGGTTCAAACCAACCAGGGCCTTTCTGTGTGGAGTTTGCATGTTGCGATAGGCTGGCGACCTGTCCAGGGTGAACCCCGCCTCTCGCCCAATGTTAGCTGGGATTGGCTCCAGCCCCCGCGACCCTTAAGTGGATTAAGCGGTAGACGATGGATGGATGGATGGAGCAAAGTAATAAGACCAAAAAATCAAGTGAAGAAATTCGAAAATTGGAAAAAAGTCTGCCCCGTATTTTCATCAATTCACTTCCTGATTGCTAAATCAATTGATGATGAAAATCTTGGACCCCCCAAAAAAATCCCGTTAAAAAAAGTTCCCAGTTTCAAATTGCTTCGTCCGAACAGTCGCAGATAAGTTTGCTCCCAAATTATTGCCAACAATTTTCATTTTCAAGTTTTCTTTTCTTTTTTTTCTTTCATTTCCGTTATCATTTCAGATCTAGTACATTTAGATAAGCAACACAGTGCATAAATGCTAATATTAACTGCTATCTATATTAGGTTCGGTCTATTGCTAATTAATAGGGATTCATTTCATTATCAATTAATCTGTAAACTATTTTTTCAGTTTATTTTAATGTTAAATGTCATGAAACAAGAAAAAAATCAATCCCACTTTCTTTTTGTTTTTGGTCCAAAGTGACAGCTTTGATTGTATTGTCTGACCAACAGTTTAAAACCCAACGATCTTCTGTTTACAAAAATACAAGAAGAATTATGTTGGCATTTCTACTTGAAAACTAAACGATTAACAATCAAAATAGTTTCAGTTTATATTTGTGGCCATGAACTACTTAATTAATTAACCAATTGTTGCAGCTCTAATTTGTTCTATATTAAAATTAGTAAGAGACCATGAACAAGTATTAAGTAGTTAATAATAATATTTCTTGAGATTGATGAAACTACTAGAGATTAAATAACTTTTTACAGAGTTGTTTCATCAAATTATCATGTGCAGATATCTAACTCTGTCATACATAAAGTTAATTTAGTGAATCCTAAATAATTCTGCCCATGACTAGAATCTGATTAACTCACTCGTGTTGAATCAGCCGCTGGTATGAATTATACATCAATTGAATTAGTCCTTTTACTTTTATTCATTAACACAATTTAAATTGCATACGTACCAAAGGTTAATCTTATTTGACACTTTTATGATTTCGTCTCTCTCCTCATCTTCTCGTTTCTGCAGCAGCCTCAAATCAAAGGAGTCTCTGTAAGGAGGACATGAGCTGGCTTTCAACATTAAATACCACAAACGTGTCAACTCATATTAAGCCTCTAGGCATGTGGTTTTAAAAATTTGAAAAAGCAGGAGAATATGTTATTTCTGAGAGTGTGAGAGTCTCAGTGGCTGCAGCAGAACAGAAAGTAGAAGCCTCTTCACGTGCAGATACACAGTGATGGTACTATTCTAGCCCCTTCAGTTCTTTTCTGTATCTGTATCATTTTGTACCATGAGCATTTTCTTTCATCAAAGATTGTTTGACTGTGATACCTTGAGCTTTTTTGTAGCTGAAAGGATTTTGAGCAGTGTTTGGAATTAGAGGCTTAATGTTTCAGCTCCGACTGGGTGGTAAAAATATGGACGAGGAAAGTGAAATCATTTTAGTTTAACAGCAAACCGTAAGCATTTGTGTCATTTGTAGTTTGTATATGATGAGATATGTCAAAGAAAAGGGCAAAAACGAAAAAGAAATGTGACCTAAAACACTACATCAATGTCAGTTTATTTCAAAAGAGTGATGTTAGAGTGTTCCTGATAACTACTCTGCAGTATCTGTCAGGGATTCAACTTGTATTGATTGATTTTTGCATCCAGTCTGGGGAAGTGTAATAGGCCCAAAATGTATCGAGTTGGTATGGTCAACATGTTCGTTCCCAGGCAAATGATTATTTGATTTGATCAGTAGTTTGAGCCGCGCTACTTCTCACAGACACGGATGCTGATGTTGTTGTTTTGGGGGTTTACATCTGGCTCTGTAGCCAATAATTGCATCGCTGAGTTCGCCTGCTTGTGACTCAGTTTGTGGGCGGTTCCTTGCTGGTAAAGTAGTGGACAGTGGGCTTATAGCAGAGTTTGCTGAAAGCAACTTTCTGCTGCCCATAAAAAATGGGTAGATGATTGTGATAGTGAAGGGCAATCCAAAAAAACTGTTGTGGATCCCCCCCAAGCTGTTTTGCTGAAAGATGCTTAAATGCTACATAGAGCTGAGGGGAGGTTATTCATTAGAAAGTAGTGCAGCTTTCATAAATTCTGTTTTGTATCTTATTCTGAAATGATCTCTCTCATGTCAGCTGCATGAATGAGGATGACAAAAGTCAACTCAACACATCATTTTTAAATGATCTGTGTTGCTACTCAGGGACAGATGCTTCACATAAAATGTAGTTTAGACAGACAATTTTCCCCAAACAAATTTATCGCATTCATAAATTTCGATTTCCATTCACATGCAACACAAAAAAGCAGTCGATGAGTAACGATACCATATGGGATTCATTTTGACCCGTTCATCCTTGAACTGCTTCATCTCAGCAGGCATGAAGAAACCTGCAACACGTCGGTGTGATTCAGGTCCAGACTTTAACAAAAGCCCCAAAAAAAAATTCTTCGTCAAACTGACGTTCATGTTGTGTCTCAGACTATTTTCTCTCCGTGTGACCCATTTTACATGTCAACTTAGAAAGATGGCTTCATATTCTTCTGTTGAAGAGAATCACAAAAGAGCAGGAGTCATGGCTCATCCAATAATTACATCCATTCAGGTTGCATAAAATCATCCTCTTAACTATGGCTCATCTGCCATTTTCTCCTCTAGCATTTGACAGGAACTTTAAATTAGCCTTCCTGAGAGAATCCTGGTGCTTTTCATTTCTTAAATTCGTTCTGTCTTCAGCATGTGCTGGTCTTTGACTGGAGGTTCTTCTCGAGCCTTTCCCCTCTGACTTGTATGACTTTAATTTGCTTTTGGGAACAATTTTGGGAGGTTGACACCATGTGGCACAGATGTGATGCATTCGGTGTGTGTTCTGACTTCCAGAGATCGGAGCAACCTTGATCATTATCAAAGCTGTAGTGGCTGATTTTGGCCCCTTGGATGTTAGCGTAGTTAGTTGCACATCAGTCAGCGACAATGTTAAAACCACATGGCATCCTCTACGCAATGGAAATCAAAAAATTGTTCACAAAATATATGTACCAACTCCGTCTGAGAAGTTTTCAGCTCGACAGAGGTTAAAGTCTGGAGACTGGTGCTGCTCCTCCATCATGTGAATCCACCGTCTGGTTCTTTTCCTCTGATGTTACGGGTCATTATCTTACAGTAAGATGAACCCCTGACCGACCAGCCTGACTTCCTTGGTTACTTGCCTTATTCCTCATTATTCTGATAGCAATAAACAGGAAGGTTGGACCGATCCGTCACAGACAGTCGTGATTTTGAGTCGAGCAACGTGAAGTTGATCAAATCTGAAGCCGATTAAATTACGTAGTTGTTGAGAAAATCCAAGGACAGATTAATCTGAAGGATGCTGAGGAAGTCAACTGAAGAGGACTGTGTGTCTGCCTGCAATTCATGGCTGTATCCCTGCAGTGCATGTGCAAACTGCAACCTACAGGGGTCACCATTGACATAATAGTTATTGGCAAGCTTGAACACGCATGCAAAGCCCTGAGGCCGGAAATGAAGCCACTGTTGTTACTCGACAAAGAGGGGGTGGTTAATCATTGGGCCTGAAATGGAAATAGATGCCACCTCTCTGTGATTGTGCCTCTTGTCATAGGAATTCAGAAGTATGGGCAGAAAATGATTGGAGATTAAAAGTATTGGAAAGTGAGAAAAGATGCATCTGTATGTTCAGATGGCTGTCTGGTGAAGCACTGCCCCCCTCTGGTGGCCAGAATAGAGATCCACCTCTTCTCAGCCACAGCTGATTGCTGCACATGCACATACTGTACAACTCAGCAAGGTTGAATAGACGTTGGCTGTTCGTGTGGGCAATGTGTGTGTGTGTGTGTGTGTGTGTGTGTGTGTGTGTGTGTGTGTGAGAGTTACTCATTTTGTGGGGGCCTTTACACAGTCACCTTATGGGGACCTGTCTTCCTTTAGGGGAACAAAAGCAACTTCCCATGACGCCAATCAATATTTTTTTTTTTACAGTGTGCGCGTTTGTGTGGAGAAGGGGGCATGACTTGTTAGCGTGTGAAGTGAACATTTCCCACCACACAGCTGGTGATGGTTGCCATGAGAACCGACAGGGGCAGATGGTGCCCAAATGGTGCCTAGACAAGCCTCACTCACACACACACACACACACACACACACACACACAAGTTTGAACACGAGTCGTCAAACATGAGTTCAATCTCCAAAGGGAATAAAAATCTGGCCTCCGTTCATTAACTTCTATTTGGCACCAGCAGTTAAGGACTCGGTTCCCTTGAGCAACTGACACAATACACACACACACACACACACACACACACAAACACACAAATCTCCTCGATCCTTCAGTGTCTGTAACTCACACTTTTCTTTGTCACGTTTCATGGTCAACTAATTGTTTTTTGGACTGTTCCTCTTGCTGAACAAGAGTAATTTAACGATTGCCACGTTGAGCTCTGCAAAATACTGATGAGCATGATTGTTGTTGACATGATTGTTAATGACACAATAGCCTATAGAGCTTTGTGTCATTAGACCACACTACAACCAAGACCAGTTGCTCCTGATTCAACTGTGGCCTGGGTGAATGAGAATCTCCATAATCTCCATCATTTTTATTGAAGTTATGGTGACAAAGATAGTGGCAGAATCATATTCATACAGTTTAGATCATCAGGAACCATTTTCTTGAAAACGGCACCTTTCCACTGTGAATCTGTGTCATTGAAGCTAATTTAGCAGCCTTTACATATCTGTAGAAGTGGTTATAGAGAATATTTTTCAGATGTGGATTGTTTTAAGATGAGACAAAAGACAGCAAAGAATTGACTTGTTAGTCTGGTGAGGTTGCCGCTCGGTCCCGCCCCCCTCAGCGCGGTATCTCTCCGCCTCCTCAAATCTACGCGTCTTTGTCTTCATCTCCGTGCCGTGGGAAAATCTCAGGCCTCGTCAGAGATGGCGCCCCGTAAAACTCTGTACGTCGGTAACTCTGAACTGCTGCGTGGGAGACCCCCTTGCATATTTCTGTGTCTGCACTTTTTTGGATGTGTGGGAGAGTGCGGAGCCACAGCCTGGCCCCTCGCGGCGTTGGCTCCACAAGTGTGGCAATTGATTTGGCCCAATGTACAAGGTCAGACTGTAACAGGCTGTAACAGACACACGGAGACGGGGAAAGAGAGAACAGAGAGAGAGGAAAACAAAATGGACATGGCACACAAAACCCCTTTTTTGAGGGGTCACGGAGATTTTTTTGTCGGGTGAAAATGTTTGTAGTATATTCCTTCCCTCACTTTGCCACACTTAGCAAATAATGCCTTTTAAATAAAACCTTTTCCCTTTTTCCTGTGAGTCTTTCTCCTCTTAACACAACATCTAGTTAGAAAAACAGACGTCCTTCCTCCCTCCAAGTTTGCACCTGTGTCATTTTCGTATGAGTTCCGAGAGTGAAGCTCACAGTTACATATTTCCACCGAAACAAATCACCACTTGCACTGGTTGGCTCTTACTTTCTCTATGAAGAGCTATCACATTTGTCAACTTCAGATTTCTAATAAAGTGTTGGGGTTTTTTTTCGAGGCAAGAATATTTATATTCAAATAGTCCCGGTTATTCTGAAAAAGAAGGATTTGGAGTTGATAAAAATGCAGTTGTTGGCTCAGGACTGAAACTACAGTGTTTTTTTTTTATTACATTTGTTATCTCTCTTGCCTCGATAAAATAATGTCCACTTTTTAAAAAACTCTTTACACAGGGAGATTTTGAAGCACATCAGTTAACCTTCGGTTCAAAATGCACTTGCAACCGACAAAACACTTCATATTTCATCCAAATGTGACTCATGCTGCTGCAACTGTAGCATATGCTTTCTCCCATAACACTGCTTGGTCAGTAAATGTACAAAAACTGAAAAACACAGACGACAGAGTGTTGCAAAATACATATACTATGCGTCTCCCTTGCCTCTATTTTTTTAATCCACAAATACTTCAAGCCAAACAGCTAAAGAAACGTTTGCCTCTCAGATGTCATGACAGTTAACTGTATATCAACCATTTTCTTTATCTGAAATCCAGAATAACAATTTTAGCTATCTAATGTAAAAACAATATATGATATAGAAAAGCATCACAAAAACATTGTTCTTTAGTGGGTTTAACTGTGTTTTGCCATTCGTTCTCACTATATTTCAGAGAAGAAAGTTACGATGTAATCCATTGCAATGCAAAACACAAAACTGAATAAACATTCTGCTATTTATAATCAGAATAACCTGTATCATTTCAAGAAAAGAGTTTGAATTCATCTGTCAAAATGCAGCACATTTCCTTCCACAGTGATCAGTGATTTTTTTCTTTTTTTAGTTTGTAACCGAAAGTTGACTTTTGGACAGAGTTTCTGAAGTGGTACAGAATTTGGCAGGTGGTGAACTCTGACTGAGACGGGTACGTGAAATTTAGGGGAAGTGGTGATTGAATGTCTTGCTCAGAGCAATCAGAGCAATCAGAGCAAGGCAAAAGTATGCGCATGTACATATACACAACCTGCAACATGCATTATGAATGACCCAGCGCTGAAGCAGTGATTCTACTGGCGATTTAATCAATGCTCTTTATTTGTTGTCTTTTTATAAGTATGCTACAGTTTTTCCCATCGTCATTGAAATCGCTAAATTCTAGTGTGTGTGTGTGTGTATGTGTGTGTGTGTGTGTGTGAGAGAGAGTGTGCGCGCATGAGTGTGTGTTCAAGCAGAGAGGACAAGGAATCATGGAGAGGCAGAGTTTTGTAATTTCAGGCTTTGACGAGTGTGAATCAGGTCCCAGCGTGGGATGTGTGTTGTGTTGGTGTGTGTGAAGTGATGTCGTTGAAGTTTTTACCTCTCATGTACATGTACATGTACACCCACACACACACACACACACCAATAGAGTACATATAGAATACCCACTTTTTTACTTCTACACACGTTCTCACCCTCTCACACTTGCAAACAGAGACTTTCTCTGTCGCACACATACTCAGTGGGCTGCCATCTGTTCGCACCAGTCAAGCTGTCTTGGCAGCCCCTCAGGCCTGGGACACCATAAGTGACTCTCTCTCCCTCTCTCACACACACACACACACACACACACACACACACATTGTTGAGGCCAACAGACTGAGAGGTCGTAATCACTGGCACTGCACTAATATACTCACTACTCAGTCACACTACAGAAAACATCCCTGAGCATCTTTCAACAATTTCAGGGGGTGAATTTTCAAACGTATCGCCTGTCCTTTTGAGTAAGATGTGTAGTGTGTGTCAGATAATGTTTGCAAATTTTATTTGTATACATATTTTACAAAAAACTTCACCACAAGTGACAACTACGCTTCACGAATTAAAAAGGACTGTGAACTCAAAGTGTGTCCGCCACCGTGAAAAGGGTTTAACTGCAAGAAATGTTCAGAGATATAGATGACTCCATTTAACGTGTTCACAACGACTATAATCCATGGCAACACCCAACTCTGATTACAGAGGGATTATGTGACCTTTATTTACTTCTGTAGGTAAATAGAAGTGATAGTGAAGTGTGTGTGTGTGTGTGTGTGTGTGTGTGTGTGTGTGTGTGTGTGTGTGTGTGTGTGTGTGTGTGTGTGTGTGTGTGTGTGTGTGTGTGTGTGTGTGTGTGTGTGTGTGTGTGTGTGTGTGTGTGTGTGTGTGTGTGTGTGTCTGTGTGTGTGTGTGTGTGTGTGTGAAATCAAAGAAAGCCTGAGTGCTTTTGATGCTATTGTCATATAGAAGAGAGTCCCACGCTCTGTATGATACTCTGCATGAACCCAAGGCCCAACACACACACACACACACACACACACACACACACACTGCCAGCACCATTGAGCTTCAGTGGCTATCAGAGTGTTTTGAAGTGTTGTTCTTTTGTATTCATGGCAACTCACGTTGACAAAGACAAAAGACTGCAGAAGTGTGACACGCGAGATTGATTAGTTGGGCGGATTCCCACAGATCAAACACCAGCGCAGTATAAAGGGATTTAATGTATAATGACTCCCTCACAAAATTCTAATAATTATATCTGCTTCCTCATAAATGGGTTCTAAATCGGACCATCAGCAGGGTTGTTATATGTCTGAACAAGATTAGAGAGACAAAGCGGGGAAAGTGAAGAAATGTCTGAGTAATAGTTGTTCTTATGTAAAACCCACAAAAACTCATGTAGAAAAGAAAAAAGATAAAAATATGTTATGTCATGGCAAACAAGCCTTTGCCTGTGTTCATGTGGAGTATGTTTCTTGAATGCTGAATGACGACTCTGAACACTTTGGTATGTTTGTGGTTTGTTAACAAGTGACACCAGAAACAAACTGATTTGTAATAGTAGTCAATAGAGTTTTTCTTCTAAATACACTTTTTACTTGTTGCCATGTCATCAGGGGACTACAGTCGACCAGTAGAAGTCCCTTGAACTACAACAGGTCTCCCAATTCCCATCCTTGAAACACAGCCGATGAACTGAACTGACACCTTTTAGCACCAAACAGAATATATACAGTTCCACGAGTTTGGTGTTTGCAAGAATTACACTCGCTGCTGAAATAACAAACCTATAATAGCGAAACAAAACAGTTTGCTTCGACATTTCCATGTTTTGGTTCAGTTTCTAACGAGAATGAGGCAGAAGGACAAAGACCCAAAGACACGGAAGCGGGAAAGATTAACTTTGTACCAAATGGAGAAAAAAACAACCTGACCTTGAAGCAGGATGTTACAGAGGGCAAATTCCCAATAGTCTCATTTAATCGCTGGTTTAATGCGTCTCATTATATGCACAGGGGTGAATTAAGTAGATAGTATATCTTTAAAGCTTTAATGTGCGATTGCTATACAGTGTCCCCATCAAAGCAACTGTCACAGGATGATTGATTTCACATGGGGGATCATGTCTGTGAGTCAGAACCGCACTCGAGCACTGTACCAGGGCCAGAATCCAGTGCTGCTCTACACAAGTTGTCGAATGGCAAGACACTGATTTCTCAAGTTATTCAGTTTTATTCTACAGAATATGGCTTTTGCGGAGATGGTGATTATAATTTGCGAAAGAAACAGAAATGGAGTAATTTACCGCGAGAAGATGGAGTGGGAGAGAAGAAGACTGGGCCGGGAGCCAGGGCCTCAGCTGCTTGTTGATAATCGGCAGTTGTCCGGTGGGCAAACACATAATCAGCAATTCTAACCATCAAACACTCATCATGATCCCATGTAGTGAAACTTAAGTCGACCATTTACGGTCCTCAAAACAGAATATCAATTTTATTAATTTAAAGAATCTTGGTAAAGATGGTCCACAGGTTCATTTTTTAACACAGACAAACATAGAAATTGGGGTTTTATTAAGATGAAAGTAACATTTTATTGAAGATGCTCCGTGTTCGTGAATTTGACTAAGACAGATTACAGAAAGTACAAGTTTGTAGATTGGTTTTAGGGTTAAGATGCAATTTCAGTGTGATCTAAATCTGTATCATGAAAAATGAAAATTTCCGTCTTCTCTGCAACTTTAAGTGTAAATGTTTGTTGATTTTTCAGGATGAGATATACATTTTTCGGTTATTCTTCATTTTTGTAAATTTTGTATATTTGTAGTTAGTTTATATCTCATTCAGTAATCACCTTTTCAAGAGCAAAGAACTATGAAGGAAAACATCACACACATATCGTCTGATAAGACTCTATATAAGACTCTAAAATTGTCATGTACTGTAAGAGAAAGAAAGTGATGTATTTCGCAGAGCATACATCACGTTTTGAAGTGAAACCCTGCATGTGAGTCTGAAGGTTCAAATTATGACTGTGACAGTATCCTTCACGCAGTGTTTGAAACTATTTTTATTCATGGATCCCTCAATTCATCGTCTCTCTGTTTCTCTCGCCCTCCCTCCATCACCACTCTAATGCACATAATAATGATTATATCACATAAATCCTCTCCGCCCTTCGCGTCACGCTCCCTTCCCTCTGCCCCTCTGGTGCATGTGACGGCTCCTCCTCTCCACCCCTCTCTCATCCTTTCCTCCGTCCTTTATTCCCTATTCATCACATATCTTATCCTCTTCCTCTATTTCCGTGCCACCGTCGTCCTGCTCATTCACTGCGCTTCCTATAATCCTCTGTCTGTGCTTCTTTAATCTCCACTTCAAGAGGCAACTAGCTGAGGGCCTTTTGATGGCCCTCGGATAACTGCCTATGTGTGTGTGAATGACGCCGTACGTTTGTGCTAGTGTGTCTGACTGTGAAATTGTGCATTAAGAGATGTTCAGTTTTGGACATTTCACAGTTTCCAATAATAAAACTGAAACACAGTGCGTCACCTTGCAAAGTCCGCGTCAAGTCTCTTACAAATATATAACTGCATCAACTCCAACCTCGCTTTCAAATGTGGTTTTGGAAAAAAAACTGTTAAATAAACAACAACAAACAACAAATACAACATGGAGTCAAGTGTCCAGGTTATTCAATCAGCCAGATGAATCAGACACCCTCCCTCTTTTTGAGTGTCTGTCTCTGTTTCTCTGTACCTGACTAGGAAAATCTTCTCAGAGTTGACTGCAACAGTGAAAATGCACTGTAGGTCTGAACATATAGGTCATCCGCGCTAAAAAAAAATGATGTGGCAATGCCTTTGCAAAGGTTTGGTTAGGTTTGGGTTAAAATAAGTACTGAGTTCAGGCCGGAGGACCTTTGTTTTCATGGTTACACTAATAAATTACATGTTGGTTATGATTAGAAAGAAACAGTTGGCAGTCAGTTTGAAAACAAAATAATGCGATTCAAACTTTGCTGTTATATGACGTCGCCTAATTTCCTCTTTTGTTCTGCTCATAGTTACATCGGCCTCTAGAGAATTATGTCACTGTAACACAAAAGATGATGATGATGATGATGATGATGATGATGACTCACACAAGATGTCCCTTCAAGATAAAACCTAGCGCTTTGTTTTTTCGCCCAGTGTCCCACTGAGCATTGATCACCTGTCTCACCTGATGAGCCGCGTGTATCAAGCCACAAAGTTTTTCAGTTTTTACAAGTCGAAGTTTGTCTTTGACAGGGTGTTTGTTTTATGAGCATCTGCTCTTGACAAGGATGACCTCCCACTTTGTCCTTATTTTTGGACCTTAATAATCTCTCTGTCTACACACACGCAGACACAGACACAGACACACACACACACACACACACACACACACACACACACACACACACACACACACACACACACACACACACACACACACACAGCAGAGTCCAGGCTGGGTTTCTGGACCTCATTAGTTTTCCAATTAGCTGGTGTCATCTGTCAACTGTCCCCTTGGTTACTTGGGGCAACCGTGACACCACAGCCAATTCTCTGCCCTGATTCATGTCACTGGGAACAGGTGGACGTCCTGTTTGCTTTCCTGGGGGAAGTCGAGATGATTCCTCGCTCTGAGAGTTGACGTAACATCAGAAGAGCAGGAAGAGGACAGGCAGCAGTGTTGCGTTCGGCCTTTTATAGTAAATCATCTGTAAACCTCTAAACAATATCATTCATTCAACAAAACAAGGATCGAGTGCCTAATGTCTGAAGCTGAAGTGCACTGGCCAGTATCTGCATGTACAGTAGTTTGAGCAGCATACGTTGGATCAAATTGAACCATAATTTAAGGAGGGTGAACTTTGGAAAACGTTGTTGAAGTGAATGAGACATTGACATTAGCCCGAGCTAATAAAAAGATGCATATCACATGATGTCCAACATCACGACAAAACATGGTTGTTAAGGGTGTGTGTGTGTGTGTGTGTGTGTGTGTGTGTGTGTGTGTGTGTGTGTGTGTGTGAGTTTGGGGGTGTGTGTGTGTGTGAGTTTGGGGGTGTGTGTGTGTGTGTGTGTGTGTGTGTGTGTGTGTGTGTGTGTGTGTGTGTGTGTGTGTGTGTGTGTGGGTGTTTGGGTGTGTGTGTGTGTGTGTGTGTGTGTGATTGTGATTGTGAAAGGTCTTGTGGTTTTACTGATTACGTGATTGGGACAAAAACAGATTTTGAGGTGCGGCAAACGGTTTTACAAAACACACAGACACACACACACACACACACAGACACGTAATCCCTTATCAACCATTAAATTGCTGTATACACATAGAATATAAATTATTACACAGGTTTAACTGGCACTGAACGATTTCAGACTAATGAGTCATTTGTCAGTTGTATGTTTTTTCAGCATGTATTTTTATATAATGTATTGGTTATTTGTTTTGTCCCTGTATTATAAATCTATCCACTCTCACAAAGACACAAGAGGAGAGGTTTCTCACACCTCAGTAAAATAAAACTTTATAGTCTCAAACAACACACAAAGATTTTATAGTCAAACATTGATTTGATCTGGTTATTGCTTTGTGATGAGAGGTGCATACCTTTCTGCATATCATCGTAGATGTGTAACAGTCCACAGCTACCAACAGATTCCACAGGGGGCAGCACTGTCACACGTTTAGTCTTACGTACCTGACACGTGTCAGGAAAACATTTCACACATGGTTGGAAACATTAAAAATGCGCAACTGACTTTGACCCAGACGTCTGCACAAGATAAGGAAAAATGTGGCCTAGAGAGGTCACACAACATTGGCGATTTGGAATTGATTCAGATTTCCCTTTCCACCATTTTAAAAAGTAACGTTTCCAGAAAGTGTTAAATCACCCTCGCACTGGAGCTCGCGAGCGACAAACATCTTGTGGTAACGTCGGTTCAAACCCATGAGGCGGTCGCACTCGTGTCCGCCATTTTAATCATTATCGAGTCACATTCTTATGAAATCTCCTCATTTAATACGAGCAATTTTCAGTAGACGAAATGTGCTGCCCTTTGACAGCTTCCCCAATGTTTGTACAGTAATTCCTTTTTTCTCTTTTAATTACTTTTGATACATACCTTTTTTTCCTGTACTGACTTATTCATTTTTTACGTGTGGTCTTCCAGCCAAGCTTTTGGCCATTCAACCTTCATCAAGGCAAGTCTTTGACAAAAGGGCATCCCACAGCTTTTAATGGCATCAAATCAAGAGGTCTTTCTTTCTGTCTGTCTGTATTTCTACTTATCTGACAACTGCTCATTCGGTCGACTTCAGAATTCCGTGGGTGTGTTGCTGAGGGCACGAGGACGACCTCTCTCTCTCTCTCTGCCTCACCTCAGGGCACTGCCATCTGGCCCTGCCACTGCTCTACCACCCCACACACACACACACACACACACACACACACACATTATTAATGTACGCTGATTCTCGCATTTATGTGCCCATGTTATGTTTTATGAACCGAATCCATCTTCTCTTTTTTTGTTCACGTTGCCTCGGGGCTAAATCCATTTTATTTTATGAAACCAAATATTCTTTGGTGTGATTATTTTTTTTTAGTTTCCTTTGCAAACAACATACATTAGATACGGCATCGAGGGCGGATGTTTTTCCTTCCCCCGTTCCCTTCTTTTCCTCATCTACCCTCTGTTTTTGCCGTCGGCTTTGTCTTTAATCACGGAAGAATGTGTGTGTGTGTGTGTGTGTGTGTGTATATCACATTACTGTTTTCCTATCAGCACAAAACAGACCTAATTGGTGCTGTGTGGCCGCAACCCAGACGAGAGGCATTGTAGTGTGTATTGTGTGTGTGTGTGTGTGAATGGATCTGAACGTCGAAACCATGAACCCAGATGACATTTTCTCTGCACCGTTTCTGTCAGTTGGCTATATTCCCGGTGGAGAGGTGGGATAAACACTATGACCTTCTCACTGGACCGGGATGACATAGCCCTCCTATTTCATTTAAGTATAACAGCAAAATACAATATGGGTTTTGTGGAGGGGCAGTTTGGTTGAGGACGCCTCAAAACAACGTGTGTACGTTCACCTCTAGTGGCCGTAGACATTGTCATAGGTCCAAGTAGGTTGGGGTGTGGATGGATGAGACAACTACAAAACCGGACTTTGCCTCGAGGGACTGCTGTTAGTTCTTTTTTAACGTGTCCAACCATGTGTGTGCGTGTGGACAAGTTTCACCAAACTTGGTGGGGATATTACCTCAGGTCTTGGGAGAACTCTAACACACAGAGTACAGAACAGGGCCGGTGCTAAGTGGAGCTCTGCTGAGAATTGTGCCCGCCTGCCAAAGACGGCTGAAAGGTTTTCATCGGAGGGATTTTTCTTCTGTTGCTGCCGATGGTCAGAAAGAGAGAGAGAGAGAGAAAAAAGCAAGCGACAGCGGGGCAAAGAGCGTTGCCCACAGCTCCGAGGTGTAAACACTAAGTTAGAGGTCTTTTATCTTTTGTGAAACAAAATTCATATCATTTTGAAACTGTAGTGTATATTCAGGAGCTTTTATACAATATGATATGTGAAACTGTCAGCGTGGTTTCTTTTATTACCCATGACCGTGTTTATTGTTGTTACCCCCTGCCCCTGATACGCTCCTATGTGTTGTAGCTGAGGGTCGGCACAGTAAACTATATGTTATACACGTTTACGTGGGAAAACTTGTCGGGTGTAGAACTCCATTCGTCGGAAGTTGAAAGTTTACTCGTGAAGGGTTTTGAAGGGCAACAGTAGTTCCAAGAGAGCGACTTTTCTTTTTTCCCCAAATGGTTTTGTCTTTAATCTTCTAACAGTTGCTCAGCGGGGGAGAGGGTTAGTGTCTCCATCTTTGAAGTTAGATGATGAGTTACGCAACTACTGCTCTGGCCCCTCATAAGTATTTTCATTCCATTAACACTCGGGCGGTTGTCACCATCTAGACGGGAATTTATAGCCACACGGTGACACAAATCCCCCGTGTTTACTTCCACTGCTGCTTACACAGTATTACTCCGTGGTTCAATGCTTGACTGCTTTAATCTCTCTTTTTTTGTGCAACTTGACATGAGCGACACCAAATCCACCGGGATCTTTAGATTCAAATGGGGGGAAAAATACGAAATGCAGTAGTGTCACTGAGCTCCTGTTTTGGCCTCTGTCTGCCTACGCTGTGTTTTCCATTCACTCAGACTTGCAGCAGAGGAAAAAGTAAAAGCAGACGGTTTTTATGACTGAAGCACTTTGCTTTGAAGTTCGCTGATAGGTCGCAGATAGGTCAAGGCTCTTCTGAAGAGGTTCCCCCGTTCATTCTAGTCTGGTAAGCTGCCGAATCCACCGCCACTTTCGCTTGCAATATTATTATTATTTCTTTGATTATTTTGCAAGTAGTTCCCACTGGACGTCTGTGAGCTGGACACACCCCCTAGTCTGGAAGAGGGGGGGGGGGGGGGGGGGGGGGGGAGGCTGATATTTCAAAATTCCTGTGATTTTTTGTAACGTACCCTCCCCTGGGAAGATGGTAAACAGCGATAGTTTACATGAACATGCCACGACCTTGAATAAAGTGTGATGAATCGCAGATCTTCTGTTTGGCACCATCCCACAACCTTCTCCTCCGCCTTGCCCCGCGCTCATCGGAGCTGCCTTCATTCACCCGACAGCAGTTTAGGCTTGTTTAACAGGAGAAATATGCTCGGAGGCTGTTTTTTTTTTTGTTGTTTTTTTTAAACACATATTTACCCGGAGAAACACAGTATCTCATTACTGGTGTGATGATTGAGCAGGCCTCAGACAAACATCCTCCTAGAGAGCTCAGAATGTCTTTTTAATCTAACAGGAATGTCATCCGCTTATCTGCGAAAGTATTTCAGCCTATTTGGCAAGGTTGAACCACAGCTTCCTATTGTGTGGCACTTTTTCATTACTAGTTTTCCCAGACAAAAGTGCTGGTTTGCAAAAAAAAAAAAACAGAAGAGGATGAATAGAATGATTCACACAATTCACATTTCGATCTTGTGATATAACCCAAGCGAGTTACGATCACCGATGATTAGGATGTGGTTATAAGCGCCGGAAAATATGTTGCGATATGTCAGGATGGAGTATATTTCCTGAAAATACTCTCTTCAGAGAAAGAAAAGATCCGGTGCCCCTGCAGATTTGTGGCTTTTACTGGAAACTACTTCAGCTGAGAGGATTTCAATTGAAAAAAAAAAATAAGAGATCACAGACCAAAAAGCACTCTCATTCATATTCACCTCTGGCTTCACTGTTGTTGTTTTCTCTGTGTTACTTGTGTCTATGACAAACCTGCTTTCTAAAAAATCCCTTCCAAATAGCTTGGCGGAAGCGTGATGGTTCGCTCGCACGGAAATCTTGTGTAACCGCCATTCCTCCCATCTGTTCCCCCGTCTTCGTTTCTCCTCATCTGTCTCTTTATTTGTTTATCACAACAGGTTTTTCTCTCCCCCAGCTGACTGCTCATTCGCCAGCGTCTAAATCTGTTGAATTCAGTTCATAGAAAGTGTTTGCTGAAGCAGCGAAAAAGTATGTTGGTTGTAACACAAAAAGAAATCAGTCAAAGGCAGCTTTGGTATTCAAACACGGAGAGATTATAAATTCATCAATCTCAAAGAAAATGAGTTTAAACCATGGTTCCTGCATCTACATACCTGCCTCCTTAATGATTAATTGTGGTTAAAGTTTTTATTTTTGTCTTCATTTGACGGTCAGGGTAGAATAGACGGGAAACGTGGAAAGTAACGAGGTCCGCCATTCAACTGTGGATGTTGTGAGTATATAGCACGTGACTTTCGGCAAAAGGGTTTCCCACCATTTGCTTTGAGAAAAACAAGGTGCGCGCTGAGCTCACATCAATTCTTTCCACGCTCACATTCAGGCATCAGGTTCTTTACTTGCTCGTCAACGTGGGGCAGACTGAGACGACATAGAGAGCCAGATGTTTCCCATGAGCCGACGGGAATATAACCTGAAGCTGGGTTCAATAAAACCCTAATAAAACTGACACAACGAGATCTCCCGACGCACTGAGGTACAGCTGCTTTGAAGCAGAACAAGTCAGATTCTTGGATTACTGGTTCAAAGACTTTCTGTGGCTGCACGAAAGCAGCCAGCCTTCAGTGTTACCCCCCCCCCCCACCCCCACCCACTAGACACGAAAGGCCCAACCGATTTTCTATGTTCTCTTGTAACTAATTAAACTTTGTTAACACACTGATGTGCACAAATACACCACCAGAGTGAAGGAATCCCTTGAAGTTTTCAGGTAGATAGACGTCAAACGCCTTGGCTTTTGTCTCGATGCACTAACCTCGACAGTGATTACAAATCCTGCTTAATGTTGATTTGAGTGGAAAATCCAGGCGTGTGGGTGTCCGTCCTCACCCTGGTGAAGGACACGTG